>NC_056737.1:702350154-702472654 GCF_019279795.1 Protopterus annectens | reverse complement strand
CCCCCGACTATTTGAACACCATACTCAAAATACAAAAACAATGGTATGACAGGAAAGTGACAGCAGAAAGAACAAGACCTTAAACATGAACTACGGTTCCTAGTAAGACTTTTGTTATGTCTCTCCCAAGGATAAAGGACAGGGAAAAGTGTGTGTGTGTGTGTGTGTGTGTGTGGGGGGGGGGGGGGGTAGAGGAAGAATGAAAATGGACAACACAGATGGAAAGTTATGGTGAGTACATAACTTCATCTGATGTCATTCTCATTTGTTCCACGCTGGATGGGGCAGAGTCCCCAGCTAAAGTAACCTTGGGTGGTCCTCATGGAAGGATGTTTCAGAGCACTACTGAGCAAAAGCAGCTGTATTCCTGGAAATAATGTCAATTTGTAATGCACAATGAAGTATAAGTATTAGACCAAGTGGCAACTGCACAAATATCATCAATAGATGCCCAAAAGGCTGCCAAAGTAGACATTGACCTGGTTAAATGTGCTTTTGGTTATTTTAGTAAGGCAATAACTCTTAAGGAATAAACACAGCAAATACCATCTGTTATCCATTTAGCAAGTGTACCTTTTGAAACTGGTCTTCTCAATTGCTTAAAAGTGAAAGAGACAAATAACTGGTCAGTTTTTCTAAAGTCCTTGGTCTCGAAGTTAAAAATGAAGTTGCCTATGGTACATCAAGAAGATAAAGGGTGTATTCACCTTTGTTTTCAAAACTAGGGAAGAAAACTGGTAAATTTACGACTTGGTTGATATTGGTTTCAGAGGCAATATTTGGTAGGAAAGAAGGATTTATATGTAAAGTAACCCTGTCCTTGTGAAAAATAAGATATGGCGGTTTGGAAGATAAAGCTTGTAGTTCAGATACTCATATTGCAGAAGTTATAGCTAGCAGAAAAACAGTTTTCCAAGAAGGAAATTTGAGGTCACTTTAGCTGATGGTTCATAGGAAGAGAGTACTAGGGTTTGCAAAACCATAGCAAGATTCCAAGGTGGAGTAGGGTCCTTTACTGGCATTGTATCCAGAACCCAAGGTTGCTGTAATAGATGAGGCCAAAGGAAGGGGAACCAAATTTGTCCAGGCCAGCAAGGTGCAATGAGGATTACTTTGCTTTTCAACCGATGGGCTTTCATCAAGAATTGTGGAATCAGTGGAAGTCGAGGGTAAGCATAAAGAAGTCCTGTGGGCCAATTGTGAGCAAGAGCATCCCACGGGGACTCCCCTTTCTAGGAAATTAGGGCAATGTAGTGGCAGCATTTGTGATTTATGGGGGATGCGAACAGGTTGCATCAATGCTGGCCCCAGCGGTTGAAAATCTTCCTCGCTATGACAGAATTGAGGAACCTCTCATGAGGCAGGAAGATGCATCTGCTCAGCTTGTCTGCAATAATTCTGGAATCCCCAGGAATGCACGTTGCTATCAGAAAGTGGTTGGAAGCTATCGCCCACTGCCAAATTCTTATGGTCTCTCAACACCACGGGTAGTTCTTGGTTCTGCCTTGTTTGTTGATGTACCAGACTACTGACATGTTGTCCGACTGTATGGCAATTGTTCCTGAAGGAAGAACAGATTGAAATGCTTGCAATGCTAGAAACACCAATCTCAGTTCTAAAACACTGATATGCAGGTTGGCCTCCATGGATGACCAAGTGCCTTGGACAGTCTTTCCCTGGTAGAGCCCCCCCCCCACCCAATCACAGAGGCATCCGTGGTCACTATGGCTTTGGGCTGAGCAGGGGAGAAAGGTCAACTCCATAGGTTCTCTTCTGGCTTCATCCACCAAATTAGGTCTTGCTTGCAATGATTTATCCTGATCTGAAATGTCATGGGCAGATTGAAGGGGGACATTTGTGTCAGCAAAGACATTGAAGAAGTCTCATGTGCAGTCTTGCTAACAGGACTAATGTTATAGATGCTGCCATAGAACCTAGTAGTTGAAGGACTGCCCAGGCCAGCACTCGGAGTTGCGATCTGAGTCTCTGTATTCCATTAGGAAGGAGGTAGACCACACAAGATTGAGTATCAAACTCTGCCCCTATGAACTCCAGTCTTCAAGTTGGAATTAGTTTGCATTTGTCTTTGTTTACTGTTATTCCTAGGTGATTGAAGAGACATAGGGTATAATGGGTCACTAAGACTAGTAAATGCTTTGTTGGGGCGATGAGCCAATCATCTAGATATGGAAGTACCAGGAATCCTTGCAGTCTCAAGTGAGCTGGTACTAATGCCATGCATTTGGTAAACACTCTAAGGGCTGTAGAGAGGCCAAAGGGCAGTGCTCAAAATTGGTAGTGATTGGCTCCCAGCCAGAAGTGGAGGAATCATCTGGAGTGCTTGTCCATTTTTATGTGGTAATATGTTTCCTGAAGATCTATAGAGCATATCCAATTGTCTTTGCCTAGAAAGGGAAGAATAGACTGTACCATGACCA
Source organism: Protopterus annectens (assembly GCF_019279795.1). Taxonomy (NCBI): domain Eukaryota; kingdom Metazoa; phylum Chordata; order Ceratodontiformes; family Protopteridae; genus Protopterus; species Protopterus annectens. Next base: position 702,470,216 of record NC_056737.1, on the reverse strand, counting down.
TCTGGAATTTTGTTTGTTTGACAAATTTGTTTAGGATGCTGTGGTCCAGAATTGGCCTCCAGTCCCCTCTCTTATTTGGCACTAGAAAGAATCTTGAGTAAAAGCTGGATTCTATTTGGTCCAGAGGGACTGTTTGGATGACTCTTTTTTGAAGCAGCTTTTGAATTTCTAGAGCTGCTGATTCCCTTTGACTGGGTGGAACATTAGGAATGTGCCTTAGAGGCTTTGGTAGAATACTGAAGGGGATGTTATAAATAGAAGTTATGTTCTTACCATAACGTTCCATGTTAGTTGTCTTCTTCTCGCCTTCTTCTTGCTGGATGGGTTCGGAGCCGACCTCGGCCCCACTGCCACTCTAAAAGCTCAAGAGTTGGTTCCACCGGCTCGAGGCTCCCCTTATATCCCACAATGCTAGGCGAGAGTTACCTCAGATCTCATTTGTAAGCTAACCCCAGCTTATAATAGTAACAGTATAACTGTAAAACAGAATCCACCTCTAACAACAGGAGGAAAGAAGGGTGACCTACATCCTGAACCAGGAAATATGCATAATAGCATATGTCTAAGAAAGAGGTGGTAGAAAGAGAGGTCACAATCACAACTCCTCTAGGTCTGTCCAGGCCAGGGGGAAGGAGGGTGGGGAAGAAGAAGGAGAAGAAGACAACTAACATGGAACGTTATGGTAAGAACATAACTTCTATATGTTAAGTTGTCTATCTCGCCTTCATTCTTGCTGGATGGGACCGCGTCCCTAGCACCTTGTCCCGGGTGGCCTAACGGAACAGACTCCTGAGAACAGTGGAACCAAAGTTAGCTCTATGCCTAGAAGCTAAATCCAACTTATAATGAGAAATAAAAGTGTGAGGAGTAGCCCAAGTAGCCGCTGCACAAATGGTGTCAATAGGCAGTCTGTCTTGGAGGCTAAAGAAGTAGCCAAAGCTCTGGTGGAATGGGCTTTAGGTTTATTAGGCAATTTTTGTTGTCTAATTTCATATACCAGGGAAATCAAAGATGTTAGCCATCTGGATAATGATACCTTTGAAACTGAAAGTCCCTTTCTGCTTTCCGCATAGGAGACAAACAGCTGATCAGATTTTCTGAATTGTTTTGTTCTATCCAAGTAGTACCTCAATTGACGATGAACATCCAGGCAGTGTAATTTTGTTCAGACCTATTGGAATACTCTGGAAAAAGACAGGAGGTCAATGCTTTGGTTTAGATTTGATGTCGAGACCACCTTAGGCAAAAAAGGACAGGTTAGTTCAGAAGGATACCCTGTCCTTATGAAACAAAAGATAAGGAGGACGACAACTGAGTGCTTGAAGTTCTGAAACTCTTCTAGCTGATGTAATAGCTACCAGAAAGAGAGTTTTCCATGATAACAATTTCAAGGAACAGGAAGCTGCAGGTTCGAAAGGGGAAAGAATCAAAGAAGCAAGAACTAAATTTAGGTCCCAAGGAGAAGGAGGATTTCTTATAGGAGGTCTGAGAAGAAAAACTCCTTTCAAAAGGCTTTGCAAAGTTTGTGGGACATTAGGGCAGATTCAGAAATACCCACATGGAAGTTAGAAATAGCTGCCAATTGAACCTTAAGTGTAGATGGAGATGAACCTGCATGGAAGTGTTCAGCTAGAAAATCAAGGACTAGTTGGATGGAAGCGGTGAAAGGATCTATGTCCTTCCTTGTGCCCAATATGAGAAGCGTTTCCACTTACTCAAATAAATCTTCGAGTGGAAGATTTATGGGAAGCTATCAATATATCTCTAACAGAGTGAGATAATTGAGGAAGCCTGGCTACGGTTGGAACTGGAGGAACCAAGCAGTGAGGTTCAGAGAGGGAGGGAGCGATGAAACTGACCCGACTGATGGATCAAAAGATCTGGAACTAGGTCCAGATTCCACGGTCGCCCAAGAGAAAGCGATGTAGAAAGGGGAACCACACTTGTCGAGGCCAGTAAGGAGCAATGAGGATCAAGGATGCCTTCTGAGTGATAGCTTTCTGAATTACTTGAGAGATCAGTGGAAAGGAGGGAATGCATACAGAAGTCCCCGGGCCAAACTTGGACTAGAGCCGCCTCTGCTGGGTTGGCCTGGTAAAGGGAATAGAGTGAAATATTCTCTGCACTTGCTGTTTTGGGGAGTAGCAAAAGATCGCAGCAAGGCTGACCCCACTTGAGAAAAATTTCTCTCACTACAGAGTCTTTCAGAGACCACTCGTGAGGCATGAGAATAGCTCTGCTCAACTTGTCCGCAATATGATTGGACTTCCGGGATGTGCGTTGCTATCAGAAAACGCTGAGAAGAAATCGCCATTGCCACAGTCTGAGTGCTTCTCGACACAGGGGTATGATCTGGTTCCGCCTTGTTTGTTGATGTACCACACTACAGACATATTGTCTGTCTGGATTGCAATTGTTCCCAAGGGAAGAGAGTCTTGAAGGGCTTGCAATGCTAAAAGCACTGCTCTCATCTCCAGAACATTTATGTGCAAGTGGCATTCATTTGGTTGCCATGTGCCCTGGACTGTCCTGCCCTGATAATGCCCCCCCCACCCGATCAGGGAGGCATCCGTTGTCAGTGTAGCAACCGGAGGAGGTGGAACAAAGGGTCTTCCCGACAGGAGCTGGGGGGAAGACATCCACCACATGAGATGCTTTTGCACGCCTGCGTGATCACAATGGTGTGAGACATTGGAAGTTCCTGGTATGACCATTGAGTAAAAGCATCCACTGAAGGATCCGCATGTGGTATCTGGCTAATGGAAGGAGAGGTATGGCCGCTGCCATGATTCCCAACACCTTTAGAACTAACCTGGCTTTGATTCTGTTGTTGTTGAGAAGGAGTGATACCAATTTGTGAATGTCTGATATCCTTTGGTGTGTTAGCCTGCAGACATGTTTATAGTATCTAGATTTGCGCCTATGTAGGTAATAGTGCGACAAGGCGACAAAACAGACTTTTCGCAATTTATTGAAATACCCAGTTTTTGACAAACGCGAAAAGTATAATCTCTGGCCATCAGAAGGAGATGCTTGGTGGGAGCTGTGAGGAGCCAGTCGTCCAAATATGGAAACACCTGGAATCCTTGTCGTCTCAGGTGAGAAGCTACCACTGCCATGCATTTGGTAAACACCCGGGGGGCAGTGGTGAGACCAAAGGGCAGGGCCCTGAACTGAAAATGACTGGTTCCCAGCCTGAAGCGGAGGAATCTTCTGAGCGTCTGTTCATTTTTATGTGATAGTACGCATCCCGAAGGTCTATAGAGCACATCCAGTTTCCTTTGCCCAAAGGGGAAGGATGGATTGCAGCGTGACCATCCGAAATCTTGTTTTCTTGACTGATTTGTTCAAGACACTGAGATCCAATATCGGTCTCCAGTCCCCTGTTTTCTTTGGAACTAAAAAAAAACCTTGAGTAGATTCCGGATCCTTGTTGGTCTGCTGGCACTGGCTGAATTGCTCTTTTGCAAGCAGTTTTGAAATTTCCAAAGCTGCTAGATCCCTTTGAGCGGGTGGAACATCTGGAAGGGATTTTTTTGACTGATTTGGAAAGCGAAGAAAGGGGATAGAATAGCCTTCGGAAATGATGGACTGTACCCATTTGTCTTGAGTCAGGGATAGCCAGGCTTCTGGGTACAGTGACAATCTTCCCCCGACTGCCTCCGAAGATGGGCAGTCGGGCAACACCTCAGGGATGTTGAAAGGGCTTGTCAGGGAAGGCTTCCCGATTGCCCTGGTTCTGCGGACCCCCCCTGCCCCTAGGGCGACGTCTACCATTGTTATTCCCACCTCTGCCTTTGGTAGGAAAATGACTCTGTGCGTCAGGCGAAGTCCCTTGAGATTGTTTACGGAACCACATCTTTCCACCCTTCTGGCCTTTGGGGTAAGGCCTGGAAGGAGTCAAAAAACGGACTCCGACGGCAGAAAGGGTCTTGCCATCAGTCTCGCACCTAGTCAGGGTTTCTTTCACTTGAGGACCAAAGAGAGATGATCCATCAAAAGGGGAGTTCGTGAAAGACGCCTCTTGAAAGGGTCCAAAATTGCATAGCCGCATCCAGGCGTGCCTACGTAAGGCCACACCTGTCCCTGCGGCTCTGCTCGCTCCATCGGCCGCGTAAGAAAGGAGGTGCATGGAGGAGTTGGATATGGAATTAAGGGTAGCCAGCTGCGTGTTCATCTTGTCTTGGGAACCCGCAGCTGTAGGATCCTTTAACATTTCACTCTCTTCCTTGATCAAGTCCCTTTGAAGACGAGTGAAATGGCACAGGTAGTTCAGCGAACGCATGGTAAATGTCGCTGAGGAGAACATCCGCTTCCGCACCTATCCATGGACCTAGATTCCTTGTTAGGTGGATGGACAGGTACTGAAGGATCAGCCAGTTCCTTCTTTGTGGCAGCAGCTACCACCATAGCATCCACAGAAACTCCTTTTGTTAAAAATTGCTTGTCTGCTGGAGCTGTGATGAACTTAGAGGGTCTCCTGGGAGTGGGGTCCACTGAATCAGGAGCCGTCCATGCCTTCTTAGCAACCACCTGCATGAGAGGGGTCGAAGGGAGGGACACCCAGGAGGTGGAAGGACGAGAGCCAAACGCCTCAAGATACACAGATTCGTCCTCCGAAGGGTTGAGGGCTGGCCAATTTCCCCTCTGTTTCAGGATCTCCAGAATGTCTGCAAATGAGACATCTTCAGAAGGGGAACGGGGGGAACCCTCAGAATCATCCAAATCTGTGTCTGACGTGATAGACTCAGGTGAGTCAATGTGTTTCCTCTTACACTTCCTCTTCCGAGGGGGCTCTTCTGCCAAATCAGGAGAGGCCTCGAAGAGGATGAAATCCCCACAGGGGGCTCCTGAGGAGCTGGCTCTCTGTGGTCCGGGATGAGGGAGTGAGTCGACTTACCCTGAGGCAGCATAGAGGGAGGGGTGGACGGAGCCGACTGTGGAGTAGAGCCAGGCTCTAACACACTCCGCATGACCTCGAATGCACCCCTGTCAGGCAGAGCCAGAGGTCCCCGCTCCGAGGAGCTAAGAACCCCCCTCGGCACCGACAGTGATGGTTCCGAGGCCGATGTCGGAGCCGAACTCACCAGCGCCGAAGCCCCGAGAGGGAGAGGGGGGTCGGACAAGGGTCCGATGCCACTCACCCCCTCGGAGCCCACGAGGGAAGTCCGGTGCTGAGATTCTTCCAAAGAAGAAAACGGAGCCGACGACGGAGCCGAAGACAATTGTATCGGCTCCGACGTAATCACAGTCTCGGTTCCGACGCGACCCGGCTCCGAACTCAAGAGAGTCGAAGGAGGAAAATGTTGATGGACGGGTGCAGGCATCGACTGATGAGTCGGGCTCTGAAGCATCTGGGCTAGTGCCTCGGACTTAAGTAGTCGACTCACTACCCTCTGAAGGTCATGATCCGATAGCCTCGATGACCTAGAGGAGTGAGACCTTTGGCTCGGTTCAGACAGCAGGGGAGATCCTGGAGCCGAATGAACGGAGCCAAGAGATGGTGACCTGGACCTCTTCCTAGTTGTCGGCTCCAAAGGTCTGGTCGGAGCCGACACGGGACTCAATAACCTCGGCCCGCCGGGCCGAGGGAGCCACAGAAACTGTGGACTGAGACTTATCGCCTCCATCCGGTGCCGATAAAGGCAAAGGTTGACCAACCTGAGGCCTCGGCTCAGAAGCCGGAGCCGAAGACCTCGATGCCTTAGAGGGCTTCCCTGTAGAAACAGACAGGGAATCCTCTGGCTTCAGTAAGCCTCTAAGAATTGATATATATTTTCTTTCCTGCAGGTCCCTGGGGCTGAAGCCATGGCACACAGCACAGGAGTCCTGCAGGTGCAAAGGCCCCAGACAATAGACACAAGAAGTGTGAGCGCGTCTGTCAGAGACATTTTCTGACAGCACGCATCACACTTCTTGAATCCGGAGACCTTGTTTCTTTAGACATTTTTGACTGACAGGTGTACACAAACACACACAAACACACAAGTTATACCCTGTCAGGAAAACACAATAAAATTAGTAGTAATACTAGTATTTAAAACTACAATAAACGAGAATAAACTACCAAAAACCACACACACTTCACTAGAGAAGGTAAGGCCTTATGGCTGTATTGTAGAACCAAAGGTTCTTGGGTAAAGCAACGGAAAATATTTAGGGTCGGAATAAAGTTTTCTAACCTACACTAATGAAGTAAGAATAATAACTTAAAAGGGTTTTAAAGAGTAATTTTACAAGAAAATAGCACTCACCAGGAACCGGTAGAAACAACCAACCTCGAAGCTGTAGCGGCAAACGAGATCTGGGGTAACTCTCGCCTAGCATTGTGGGATATAAGGGGAGCCTCGAGCCGGTGGAACCAACTCTCGAGCTTTTAGAGGGTGGTCGACGAGCCGAGGTCGGCTCCGAACCAATCCAGCAAGAATGAAGGCGAGATAGACAACTTAACATCCTCTGGTAATAATCATCTGCACCCAAGAGTCTGTGGTTATTTCTTGCCAGGTGAAGTGGTGCAAAGAAAAACGATCTCCGACTGCTTCCAGAGGCATGCAATCAGGCAGCTCTTCAGGAGCGCTGATAGAGTTGAAAGAGAAAGAATCTCTGGACCCCTGGTTACACAGACCAGGTGGACATCCCCAAAGATGAAGTAGGGAGCTCCAAAAAGTGGCTGTATTGCTGGCCAAAAAATGGGTCCACCAAGGGGGAATATCTGGTCCGAGGGGTGATTTTGCCTTTCGGCACTGAGGTCGAAAGACCAATATGAAGTACAGGGAGGGGGAAGTGATCAGATCTTGGACAACTATTTCTGGTGTTGAAAGGTGAGTCAGAGCTGGAGAAGAAATTGTCAGAACTATGGCCAGTGTGAGCCTAGGTGCCAAAGAAGATGGCTCCAAAACCGCTTGTTGACTCAGAGCCGAAGTCGGTGCTGAGGATGAAGGTTTAGGCCCTGGTACCGAGGATATTGATAATTTGGGAAGTTTAACCTTTGGTTCCGATGGTCTGGTTTCAGTGTCATGAGGAGAGGAGGGTAAGGATTTGCTCCTCTTCTTGTGTCCTCTCTCTAGGAGGGGCTGAGCCCTCCAACTCAGAGATAGCCTCCACAAAAAGAGATTTCAAAAGTCCCTTTATCATCAATTTGTTTTTAGGCTCTGCTAATGTACGGAAGCTAAATGCTTTACAAATATCACAAGGGGGTTTCACAGAGAGGTGAGGAACCCCCCCAGACAGTATACACAAGATAGATGGTTATCCAGATTGGGCATCTTCCTATCACACTGTCCACAGAGCTTGAAGCCTGTGGTCCATTTCTTATCCATCCCATCTACAAAAAAGTCACACAGACAGGTAAAAGATTTTGTTTTTAAATAGAGAAAGGAAAAGAAAGAAAAGGGAAAATTACCAACAATGGTAATAGAAATACCCAAGAGGGTAAAGAAAGGGCCTGTACCAGTGATGGTACAATGAGTATCAAACTTGGTAGAAAGGGATAGAGATAGATAGAGGAGCATGTAAATACTCAAAAAATGTGCGATAAAGCACCAAAAAAAAAAAGGTCAAGAATCTGGAAGTAAAACGCTTAGATAATATGAAAAAAACTATACACTTAGCTGACAGCTGTCTGGACATGTCTTGTTTCATACGTGGCAAACGAGATCTGAAATAATATGGAGAGGGGCACTATGGGTAAGAGCTTACCTCAAGAATTTTTTGGCTGGTGCGAGCTTGTTACTACGGCCAGTTCGGTTCTGAGGACAGAACTGAACCCATCAGTAAGGAATGAATGAAGATTAACAACATCAGATGTATCTATTAATGCTAACAAAGTAGAGGACCCAGAGGGGCTAGCTGGAAATGATTCAAAAATATAAGGTTAGTAATATTTTCTGCACTGAAAATCCTTCCTTTTTTTGTATTTGTCACACACTTTTGGTAAAAGTTGAAGGGAAAGAATTCTTCCAGTAAACTGAGGTAAACAGTTTTATTTATCTCCTAGATCTATGCAGTTTTCAAGAAAACACATTTAAAAGAGCCCATGAATCTGCAAAATCAAGTCTCTGAAATGAAAACTTACTGGTGGCAGTATTTACATGTATTTATTATTGTTATTGGTTATTCTACTTCCTTGAAACAAAGTAAATGACTCATTAAATAAAATATTACAGAATACTCCACATTAGCTATAACACTCTTAATATCAGGAAATCTCTACTCCTAAACAGCAAATTCCCAAATCCAAGCTTTATAATACAACTCCATTCATTAAACCCAGGCCCAACAACTACTCCTACCACACTACTCCATAGCCCCAATCAATCCATTATTCATTCCCTTACTAAACCAACTAATTTGCTCATTATAGCTCATCTCAATATATGTAGCATTAACAACAAAGTTGCTCAACTCCATGCTCTCTTGGAAGTCTACTCCTTTGACATTCTTTGTTTAACAGAAACCTGGCTTAAACCTGTAACCAAAGACAATGAAATCATCCCACCTGGATATAATATCTTGAGACTTGACCATGTAGCTAAAAAGGGCGGGGTGGGGTAGCTATTCTATTTAAATCAGGGTTACAGATAACCACACATGACTGTAAACCACCTCTGGATTCTAATGCAGAAATTCTTATTTCCAAACTTCAACTTAACAATGCTAAATTCATCTATATTATCTGTATCTATCTACCTCCTGGTAATAACAATAACATTATAGAAAATATCCTTTGCTGGCAATCTCAACACCTGCCCCAAGAAATCATAATCCTAGGTGATATAAACATTGACTGGAATTGATGTAGCAGCAACCACCCTACCACCCACATTAACCTATTTGTTTTTTCTCAAACCATTACCTCCCTCACCAGGTTAAACAAACCCAACAAGAAAGTAAGTACTTTAGACTGGATTCTCATAAATAACCATCCCGGATATATGAATCTGGAACCCTCCATGATGACATAAGTGACCACTCACTTACCTACATCATTAGGCATAAAAACAATGCTTCCATTCCAACCACTATCAGGAAAATTAGGTCCAAGAAGAACTTTAACCCTGATTTCTTCCAATGCGAACTAAGAGCTTGCAACTGGTCTCCCTTAAGATACCTCCCTTTGGAAGAAGCTGTTAAATACTTTAATTCTAACTTCCTAGCCATTCTCGACCACCATGCACCAACCCATTCTATTAAAATTAAGACTAAATCTACCCCATGGCTTTCTAAAGAAACCAAACAAACTCCATCTCTGAATTAGATACTGGGCCAAACAGAGAATGACTAAAAACCCTGTAGACCAACAAACCTTCAGACAGATAAGAAATTACACTAAGAAAGCTACACTGTCTGATAAAAGAAACTACTACCTACAATTTCAGCAGGATAACCTTAATAACCCACAAAGATTCTGGACAAGCATTAACGAACTGCTACACCCAGGTCAATCCATTACACCAAACCAGCAAGACACAGACCAGGAAAACCCCATGCATACTGCCAATGTCTTCAATACCTTTTTTACTGATGCCATCCAAACACTAGCCAGTCAGCTATCACCTAATAACTTCACTTTACCTTCCTATAGCATAACCCCACCCCCTCCATTTCTCTTTCAACCAGTCCCAACAACATTTATTCTTAGCCTTATCCACAAGCTTAAACCATGCTCTCCTTCAGCAGACCACCTACCTGCTGAATATCTACAGAAATCAGCCAAGGCTATTGCCTATCCCATTTCCATTCCGATCAATAGAACTATTAGTGAAGGTCACATCCCTAACATCTGGAATGTCTCCCATGTTATCCCCCTTCATAAAGGTGGAAACTCCACGGACTTCTTTAACTACCGTCCCATAGCCATACTTTCTCCTTTGGCAAAGATCATGGAGAAATGCATCCATAGGCAATTGCTAGACCACCTAATCCAAAACAACTTACTTTCCAGCTGTCAACATGGTTTCAGACCTTCTCACAGTACTACCACTGCCCTCCTTTCCTTTACAGATTGTATTAACAAAAAACGAAACTTTAATATGCTTTCCTCTGCACTATTTATCAATCTGTCCAAAACATTCAATATGGTAAATCACCAAATACTCATAAATATCCTCAAATCCCTGTCATTAGATGCACTCACTATAAAATGGTTCCAGTCCTACTTAGATAACAGACAACAGGCGGTGCTTTGAAACAACACTCTATCTACTCGCCCATTAACCTTGATGTCCCTCAAGGGTCCATATTAGGACCTTTCCTTTTCTCCATATTTATCAATGACCTTCATCTAGCAATCCCCCAAGCTACATGCATACAATACGCAGATGATTCCACACTTATATGCTCAGCCACTTCTACATCTGAACTTCACTCCCTTACCCAAAACGTATTTAACACAGTTGAATGGTTTACACGTTGCCTTCTATTGAACCCCAAAAAGACTAAACTCCTCCTTTTCAATCCTACTCATAAGTCCTCTCCAATAGATTTTTCAGTTACATCCACTAACGGTACCATTATATCACCTGAACCAACTACCAAACTACGTGGTATCACCATTGACAACTACCTTAACTTTGACATCCATATCAACAAAACCATTAAAACTGTCATTTGGCTCACTCTACAGGATTAAACCCTTCCTTTCACATACAGCCAGAATAACTATTGCTCACACTCATCTAATCTCCTCACTTCTCTATGCCTCATCCATTTTCACTAATCTATCTAAAAATAACCTCAACAAAATGGAAATCTGCTACAATAACATAGCCAGATTTGCTACAGGCAACCCATTTAGAACCCACCATTGCTTTAATTTAAAGCAGCTAGGATGGCTTGAACTACAAAACCTACTTAAATTCCACCAACTAACCATTGCCCATAAGACTCTTTATCAACCCTCAAATACTCCTATACTATCTACCCTCATCACCCCCTATAATAATCTGAAGTCCTTATGTTCTTCTCAGAAACTTCTTGTAAACACCTCTAAATCTAACAACAGGGCTGGGGATTCTCTCTTTTCTAATACTTTTGGAAAATCCTGGAATCTTCTTCCCAGTCAACTTTCCTCACTTTCCTCTATATCACTCTTTAAAAACAGACTGAAACTTTTCCTCAGAATACACTGGTTATGCCCCTGTACTAAACCTGACTAGTCATCTGTCTCCTTAAAATAGTCTCTGCCTACCCTAAACTTCTCTTAAAGTGTTCTATCTTCCTTATTAACTATAATTTCCATTTCCCTCTACATTACTTTATTTCCATCCTCTGTGGATACTTATAATTAAGAGAACTCTTTATTAATATTATTATACAATACGCTGCCTCTTTCCTATTGTGTATTGTATCTATATTTTACACTATGTTTTTCTGTCCTCTATGAAAATTCTGTGTTGACCTGTTATGTGCATTGTATATATGACTGATGTTGTTATATGTTATTTGCTGTGTTTGTTTTTTTTTTATTTTCATGGAGCTTATCTTCCCGGGCCTCTACTGAAAATGGACATATATCCAGTTAGACTAGCCCAGTCAACAAATGTAAAATAAAATAAAATAAAAATAAATAAATAAACATATGAAAGAGCAACGTACCTAAGGAATTGCTGAAAATAGGAACTAATTTTAAACTTAAATAATTTTATTTAGAAACTTTAGAGATGTCACAGGAAGTGATACTAGATTTGAAAAAAAAGATGTTAAAAGACAGAAAATACAAACAATCCAAAAACTGAAGGTACTGAAGACACCAGTGAGCCAGCAAGAAGTTTAAAAATTTATTAGTAATGAGCCAAGAATAAGCGCTTTCGTCAGTCTGTAACTAAGACTTCATCAGAATCTAAAAATTCAACAAACTCTACAATATTTAAATAGCAAAAAAATCACATGACCACCAAACAATTAACAACAGAAGCAAATTTGTTAACCCTATGTTGTCAAGTACAAATGAAGGTAATTGTTAAAACATAAGGTGCAGGGTTTACACTTTGTATGATTTTAAATGCAGTACACTACTGATTGAAATACATTCATTAAGACCAGGGGGGCACAAAAGCATTCAACCTTAGTTGCCACATTATTTCTCTATATTCAATAAGATCTTCCCATGGCTCTCCCCTCATATTCTGGGGTACAAAATCTAATCCAAAAAATAAAAAAGAATGATCAGGGTGTGTTTCCACATGCTTGCATAAAGAGTTTAACATTCTTATTCCTTATATCTAGATTGTGATCGTAAATACGCTCTTTAAATTTCCATTTAGTTTTTCCCACATAAAAATACAAACATTGAACACACTTTGCCACATATACTAAACCTACTGAATTATAAGTGCAGTGGAATGCAGTAACCAATTTGTGGATACCTACCACTAGTGTGTTACCTCAGAAATAAAGTTACATTGGTTGCAGAGTCCACACTTGCAGGTTCCCTACCTCTTGGCTGAATTTGAAGCCAATTTTTCACTGTCTTCCAACAGTTTTTTTTCTCATAACAAGAAAATATTTTCCAGTTCTTACATAGTATGTTACCAATTGCATCACTGTCCACAGTGTAAGTTGTGACAAATGACTTGCCATAATTTTTTGTATTGCTACCTATAGCATGTCTGTCATTAACATCCTCCATAATCTGTGTAGTGGAACCCCTAAAAAGATGTAGGATGGTGCCTTCCAACCTTTTAGTACTAACCTTTCTACAAATACTAACAATCAGTGGCAACAGATACCTTCTTGCCTGGAACATGTCAAGAAGTTTGTTACTTTCTTGCTCAAACATATTGCCATCAGAAATCGTTTTAGCCAGATGAATAAATTGTCCCTTTACCACCCCTTTCTTAACATGCCAAGGGCAGCAGCTTGTGGAAGAGGGAATTTGAATAGTGGGGTTTCGTATAAATGTTGGTGGTAAGCCTCTCCTTAACATGATCTTTGGCTATTAGTACATCTAGGTAACTAATGCTTTCAGTGCTATAGGAATAAGTAAATTTCAAAAACAAGGTAGTGGAATTCAAATAGTTTACCAAGTCAGTTGCTTCTTTTTTGTTCATTTCCCCTGTTAAAATATGTCATCCAAAAATCTGGGATAGATTTTTAATGCTTATATTTTTTCTTACTCAGTATGTACTGTTTTTCCCAATGCACCGTGATTATATTAGCATACAGGGGGGCGCAAGCAGCCCCCATTGCTACACCCCTTTTCTGCTTAAAATACTGTCCTTCAATATAACAAAATTGTAGTCTAAAATTATTTCCATTAATGTGACTAAAACTTCAATTTCATCAAAAGAATATGTTCTTAAATCCACTAGAAATTCCCTAAACCATTCAAGACCCTGTTGGTGGGGAATAACATTAAATAAACTAAACAGTTACAGTTACAAACCATAATGCTTTTGAATAGTTAACTCCCCTAAGTTTTGTCAAAAAATCCCAAGAGTCCTTACAGAGGTGGTGGTATCTTGCTAAACAGTTTTTAAGCTTCAAATCCATGTATTTTGCCAAGGCATGTACCTTAGAAGTACTGGTGTTAACAATTAGCCTCATAGGGGGATCCTTCAAATCTTTGTAAAGCTTTGGAATGCCAAATATGGTTGGCACTATGGAATGTTTCACTTTAAGAAAATTCAGTGTTTCCCCATCTAGTTGCCCTCAATCAAACATGTCTTGCAAGAAAAAATCTATTTTCCTGTATGCCACATGAATACAGTTTTGTGTAGTTTTTTTCACACATATCATCATAAGTAATGTGAACAAACATTTTGTTAAAATAGTCTTGAATATACATTACCCCCCCCCCCTTGTCAGGTTTCATAACCCATATGTTCTTATCTTGACAAAGCAATGTTAACAATTCATCTTCAGTCACACTCAAGTTGTAAGTATAGTATTTAGTTTTAGTATTCAGGTAATTTCTGATCTCAAAATCACATAACTTCTCAAATAAAACTAAATGAAGAACAGTGGGTGGGTTAAAAGTGCTAGCTCTTTTTAACACATAACTTGCATTTTCCACATTTGCATGGTTAAACATGCAGAAAAAAATTAAGCTTTCTGATAAACAATTTCAAACCCAACAAAATGCTGTCTGTTTTAACTCAAGTAGGGACAAAAGTGTAGCCTCTACTCAATACTGCAGCATGCTCAGTTTGATACAAATTGTCTTGTAAAGTTAAAAACATGAAAGTCACCTGTTTTGTTTGAAATTACTAGTGGAAGTTCATTTGACAAATTTTCATCTATATGTTCATGTTCCGACATCTATACGGCTTCTTCTGATACCTCTGGTTCCCTTGGTTATAGTTTTTCCTCTCCTGGTTCACACTGTAGTTCCCTCTGTTCCTAAAGGGGTGTTACTGTTGCTGCCAGAATACATCACTTCCTTCTCAATACCATGCTGTCCATCACTAAATGCCTGATTCTCATTGGTCTTCTGTGGTTAGGGGTATGCTCGGCCCTCATTGTATTCAGTTATTCAGTTCTATCCCTTTCAAGTTTCTTTTCTTTACGTTTAATAGTGTCTCTCACAATGTTGTCAATTTTAGTATGCACATTCAAATATTGTGCTTTATAAGTAGCAAACAGTAAGTCTTTCTTAATCACAGTGTCTAAAGTGTTTGCTTCAGCAATGAGCTGCTCAATTTCATGTTGGTTATGTTTAATTAGCAGCTCCAACAGTTCAACACCTTGCTTATTAAAAAGCTCAATGAGGTCATGGTGCAAGTGAGAGCCCTGCAACAACCCAGTGGGATATTTCCAAGATCTAAGACCCCTAGGTATCTGCTTATGCCTAACACATTCCACCAAATAATCATTTTCTACTTGCAGTTTATGGCACTTGGTGAGCACATGTTCAAATTTTGAAAGAGACTGATGCAAGGTACCATTATGTGTGGATTCTGTAGTGTTAAATTCAAACACCTGATTAAACCACCCTTTGAGGTCTATGGTATTACTACCTACTTGAGGGGTATTTCCATCCAAGTTGTGTAAGAGTTCAAGGTTCTCGTCCTGACAACTCCTGTTCATAAGACAGTTAGGACTACGATTAAAGTCACAGTCACTACTGGTGGCACTGTCCCTTTGGATGTGGTGAATTTGAACATTAAGTTCTTGCACAAGTTGAGTTAAGATGTTAACACTCGCCTGCAATTGCCCCAGCAGTCCAGGGTCACCAGCCCATCTATTGCTCAGCATCTCAGCCATAGATAACACAACTCCAAATGCAAAACACAAACCAGGAACCAGGAACAACAAATACAAACAATCCAAAAACTGAAGGTACTGATGGCACCAAAGAGCCAACAAGAAGTTTACAAGTTGTTAAACTTTTGAATGTTAAAAATGTTAAAAACTCTTTATACAAGTATGTGGCAACACACACTGATCATTCTTTTTTATTTTTTGGACTGGATTGTGTACCCCAGAATATGAGGGGAGGGCCATGGGAAGATATTATTGAATACAAAGAAATGATGTGGCAACTAAGGTTGAATGCTTGTGTGTCCCCTGGTCTTAATGAATGTATCTCACATCAGTAGTGTACTGTGTTTAAAATCATATAAAGTGTAAACCCTGCACCTTATGTTTTAACAACTACCTTCGTTTGTACTTGATAACATAGGGTTAACAAATCTGCTTCTGTTGTTAACTGATGTGGTCATGTGATTTTTCACTATTTAAATATTGCAGAGTTTGTTGAATTTTTAGATTCTGATAAAGTCTTGGTTATAGACTGACGAAAGCACTTAATCTTGTTCGCTCATTACTAATACATGTTTTAACTTCTTGCTGGCTCACTGGTGTCTTCAGGACCTTCAGTTTTTGGATTGTTTGTATTTGTTTTTCCTGGTTCCTGGTTTGTGTTTTGCATTTGGCGATCTTAAGAGACAATACTTAAGATTCAGAAAAATGCTCACTGGGTACTTCCAAGATGACTGCACATTGAGTAACAGCTTAATTCTGGCTCTCACAGTCTGAAAACAGAAACTTAGCAAAGAAGGCCAGTAGGCCTAGATTTCTGGGTAAATTTCAGTAATTGGCTAGTAAGTGCACTGTCTGGATGCCAGGAAAAAAGAAATATAAAGGTCCTGGAGGAAAATCTGGTACAAATGGTGAGAAAGAAACATAGACAGGGAGAAGTACTGCAGTTGTTCAGCAAAAAGCAGTGCAAGTTCCAGACATCTTAAAAGTACTCAATTGTATTTATTACTGCTTGGTGTAACTCACTCTAAGCCTTTTAGTTTAAGCACTTGGGCTTCAGACCAGTTGTTTTACATTAAGAAGGTTTGTGCTCTGCACTGTAGTGGCAGGACAGGTAGCTTACATCCTTCTTAGTTGGGAACTACTGATTGAGGGCTCAGTGTTTGTTATTCTAAAAGTGTATTAATTCTGGTTTAAGCACTTGGGATTCAGGCCAGTTATTTTACATTAAGAGGGCTCGTGGTCTGCACTCTTGTGGGAGGAGAGGCTGGACTCTGCCCTTCTGAGTTGGGAATTTCTGGTTAAAGGCTTATAGTGCCTGCATATTTGAACTGCTTCTTACTAAATTGGTATACCTTGTTTGCTGTAGCATAGACTAGATCCAGGCCTGCTGAATCTAGCTTTGTTTGTATAACTTGAGCACTAATCCAGGCATTCTTTAAAGTATTCAATTGTATTTATTACTGCTTGGTAGTAACTTGATTAAAGTGTAGCTATCATTCTAAGTCTTTTGAATTAAGCACTTGGGCTCAGACCAGTTGTTTTACATTAGGAAGGTTTGTGGCCTGCACTATGGTGGCAGGACAGGTAGCATACATCCTTCTAAGTTGGGAATTTCTGATTGAGGTCTCAGTGTCTGTTCTTCTAAAAGTGTATTAGTTCTGGTTTAAGCACGTGGGCTTCAGGCCAGTTATTTTACATTAAGAAGGTTCGTGGTCTGCACTCTTGTGGGAGGAGAGGCTGGACTCTGCCCTTCTGAGCTGGGAATTTCTGGTTAAAGGCTTATAGTGCCTGCATATTTGAACTGTTTCTTACTGAAATTGGTACACCTTGTTTGCTGTAGCATAGACTAGATCCAGGCCTGCTGAATCTAGCTTTGTTTGTATGCTTGTTTGCTTGTTATTTCCCTGAAACACTAATTCCACCTAAAACACGGCTTTTCAGCTCTTCTGTGGATCCCTACTGACATCTGCATTGCTTACTGTACTTATTTCCTTGTTTCACTTGAAAGAAAGTTACTGTTTGTCATTTTTGCATTTAAGTTACCTGTAACACATTGCATTTAAGTTACCTGGCACTTGCTCACTAAAGCAATTATATAAGTCAGCACTAAAAAATTAAAAACACTACACCCTCACAAACTCCCCTTGAGTACCTTGTTCCCCATTGGCCCTTTTTTTTCAATTATAAGGGAATTCCCAATACTATTCTAGCATGTCCAAAGGTCAGTTGTCAGTCTCCTCTCCGGTCCAGCTGGTGAATCTGGGAATCTTGAGGCAATGTTACAACTGCCTCATGTACACAGACAACCCTCTCCTCCTCCCAACAAATTCCAACACATGTGAGAGATGCAACCATATAGCCAAACTGGAGGCTAAGCTCTCTCAACTCAGTACTGGCGAAACCTGTCAGGAGGAGAAGGAAACCACACTCACTACAATTCCAGTCTCACATAGACCTACCACGACAGCAAACCAAACACATAAACACACAAAAACATACTCAGAGGCTCTAAATAAAAATATGCCTAAGCAGCAGAGACCTCCAAAGCAGACACCCAAGCAACCGCTACCCCAAAACAAAAGACGTGCAACACATAGCTCACAAAGCCAGTGTGCCGAACAGTCACAGCCCTTAAGGCTAAACAACACACCTGATACACTTGTAATAGATGACTCTATCGTCAGGCACACCGACGTCCCGCTCACTAGGCTGAACAAGGAGAAGGTTACGGTGAACTGCCTGTTGGGCGCTAAGATCCGCCACATAACACAAGCACTCAGGTCACTCCAAGGCAAGTACAAATATGACTCAGTCATTGTCCATGCTGGTGTGAATGACCTGAGATGTACCTCCCTGGACTACATGAAAAGAGACATAGAGGAGTTCTCCGAGAATGTGACCCAGGCCGGTATGACCCTGACCTTGAGTAGCATCTTACCCTCACCAAGAATGATGCCACAATATAAAGACAAGATGATCAATTTCAACAACTGGCTTAAGTATTGGTGTCATTCAAAGGTGATCCAATGCCTGTCAGCCTCGGATGACATGCTCAACAAGCCACGATGCTTTGGTAGGGACGGCTTGCACCTGTCACCCCTGGGCTTTCGGATATTGGTAAAGGCTTTTGCTAACCCCATAGTGCCTTTTTTAGGCAAGGCTCAAAATACAAACCCACCTCCATAGGTATCATAAGGGATAAGAAACTAAGAGTAATGCTACTCAACGCCAGAAGTCTAAACCTCAAGATGCATTCACTCGAAACTCTCCTTAGCATGGAGAACATCAATATCTGTGCAGTAACAGAAACCTGGTTCAAGGCTCCCGAGAGCACCTCAGCACTACCAGGTTATACCTCATACCATGCTTTTCGGCCCCAAAACTTGGACCGAACCAGAAAAGGAGGGGGAGTATCAATATTCGTCAAAGATACCCACACCTCCAGGTTGGTGGCACAGCACAAAGCATCAGAGACTATCCATGTGCAACTAACAGTGGGTAAAACTGCCTTCCAGTTTATAGCCTGCTACAGACCACCCTCCCAAACCCAGGAACCCCACTAGGCCTTCCTGAGAACACTGGAAAATATGAAGGTCTCTCCAAACACCATTATATTGGGTGACTTCAACTACCCAAACATAGACTGGGAGCATTACTCTAGCTCCAACACCCTAGCTCAAAGGTTCCTAGAATTTATAAACTCAAATGCTATGAAACAACTTGTTACCACTCCCACAAGAGGGGAAAACATACTGGACCTGATCATCCACCAACATGTGGACTCTATGCTCCAGACCAGAAGTGTATCCCTTACTGGTAAGATCAGACCATAAACTAATCTCACTGGATATTCACATCCAGACCCCACCCCCTGCCCAGAAAACCACAGTGAAAAACTTCTCTAAAGCAAATTTCACACTCCTCAAAACCGAGGTGGAATCCTTCAAAGTCCCCGGGCCTGTGGAAAATTCGGCCCAGACTGCAGAATCCTTTATAAACGCATTCTATGAACACCTTCAGGAATTTATGGATCATGCAATCCCAAATAAAACCAAGACCCAATCCTCCAAAGGCAGACGTCCTGTCTGGTGGACCCCAGCCATAAACAAACTATACAACAGAAGGAGGAAGCTACTACATGATAGAGCAAAATCCCAAAAAGGGAAGGCATCTCTGATCAGTGTTAGCAAAAAACTACGGGCACTCATAAAATCCTCTAGGGCCAGCTTCGAGAGAAAAACTGCACAGGACACTAAGGATAATCACAAGGCTTTCTTTTGTTATGTTAGGAACCTGGGTGGGAATTCCCAGATATGCTCAGAATTAGTCCAAAATGACAAAAAATAAACCAAGCCCACAGACACTGCCAACATCCTAGCTGACAGGTTCAGTGCAAACTTCTCCCCCCCCCCACTAAAAGGGCAAATATCTATCCCAGCAGAGTGCTGCCCCCCTGTCATCTCAAATGCTCAGGTAAGAGCCGCCCTCTCCAAAACAAAAAAACACAGCATCAATGGGGCCAGACAGTGTCCTGGGCTGCATCCTACATGAACTCCAAGAAGAGCTAAACCCAAACATAAAACTACTGTTCAATCTCAGCCTTACCACAGGATATGTACCCAAAGAGTGGCGTACAGCAACAGGGGTCCCTCTCCACAAAGGTGGTGCCTCAACAAATCCTGGAAACTATCGCCCCATAAGCCTGACTAGCTTGGTCTGCAAAGCTATGGAAAGGATCATCATGGACCTCATAAAAAAAGATATTGGGGACCTACAGACACTGGATCCTACCCAGTTCAGCTTTGTTAAGGGCAGATCCTGCCTCTTAAACCTGGTCGATTTCTTTGAAACAGTCACCAAGGCCATTGATGAAGGGAAGGTGGTCCACACAGCCTACCTGGACCTCGCAAAAGCCTTCGATACAATACCCCACTCGGGCATTATAGATAAGCTCACCAGCTTAAATATAAACCCCTATGTAACTAGATGGGTTGCAAGCTGGCTCAAGGACAGAGCCCACATGGTTAGAATTGCTGGAGCCATGTCAGACTCCAAACCAGTTACAAGTGCCATCCCACAAGGCTCAGTCCTGGGACCTCTCCTGTTCGGTATATATTTCTCGGAGGTACAGGCCAACACGGAAGGACTGTGGCTGACCAAGTTCACAGATGACTGCAAACTGGGCGCTAAAATCAACTCTCTAGCCGACACAAGCATCCTCCAAAAGGGCCTCATAGAAACCGACAACTGGTGCCAGAGCCATGGCCTCAAGCTAAATGCCAAAAAGTGTATAGTCATCCCCTTTGGCAAAAACAAAGTGCCCACAAATTACAACATAGGTGGTAATCCATTAAGTACAGAAGAAGTAATTAGGGACCTGGGGACCCAAGTTGATAGCAATCTCTCATTTGACAACCACGTGGCCAAAGTGGTTAGAAAAACATTTTATATAGCCCACCTAATCATGAAGGGATTCACATCTAGATCAGGGGAGGTCATCGTGCCTCTTTACTCATCCCTCATCAGGCCCATAAT
This sequence comes from Protopterus annectens, assembly GCF_019279795.1. Classification (NCBI taxonomy): domain Eukaryota; kingdom Metazoa; phylum Chordata; order Ceratodontiformes; family Protopteridae; genus Protopterus; species Protopterus annectens. The sequence goes on along the minus strand of NC_056737.1, from coordinate 702,449,477 downwards.
TGAGTACAATGCCCCTTTTGGGATGTACCTTACCAGACACCTGCAGCAACTGGAAAGACCCCAAAAGTACCTCAACAAGAGGATCAAAGGGCTCAAACAGATGCCATATGCTGCCCGGTTAAAGAAACTCCAGCTCTACTCAGTGGCATACCACCTGCTCAGAGGCGATCTGTGCCTGACGTATAAAGCCATGTCCAACCTGAAATTAATGGACATGCTGCACCTCAGAAAATCCAAATCCCATCGAGCTATGCGCTCGAGAGACTTGAACCTCAGCACTGAAATAAATAGGACATGCTGGAGGGACAGATTCATAACCCAGTGGCTCCCTTCACTCTGGAATAAAATCCCAGTCCAGGTTAGGCAGAGTCCCTCATTGACTCTCTTCAAGAGGAATCTTGATGAGTGGATGGGGGATTGTAGGTTTACCCCGGGTATCACTTCTGTGTCACTGTTAGAGGCACAGTATACTAACCTCGAAAAAGGGCATAGCAAAATTAATTTAAAATGGGTGGCGAAAGCCAAACACACTCTGGCTAGGCTTATAAATGCCCTAGGGCAGATAGCCTAGTATGAACCTATGAACCTATAAACCTATAACTTCCAGTAACCTAGAGGAGAGTATAAAGCAGCTGCTCACAGACATAGTTAAAAAAATGAAACAATGAAGGATTATATCAATACAAACAATAAAAAGCTGGTAAAAAATTGAAAAAGCTGTGATAATGTGAGGTATTGCCAGTTATGCCAGGAGAAGTAAGGCAGTGGATGTTTAACATATGACAGCATAGATAGCTGGAGTTTTGTAAAGAATTATATGTCATTTGTATATCAATCTGACTTGTACAGATGCTTAGACAGAAAAGAAGTACACCTGTATGTCAGACTGTATTGTAACTGTTGAAAGTGTGATAAGAGACCTTGGTATGCAGGTGGACAGTAGTCTCTACTTTAATAATCACATTGCCACAGTGGTCAGGAAATCCTTCTACATGGCACACCTCATCACAAAAGGTTTCTCATCAAGAAAAACAGAGGTCATTGTTTCCTTCTACTCATCACTCATTAGACCCATTATAGAGTACAATGCCCCTTTTGGTATGTACCTTACAAGACATTTACAACAACTGGAAAGGCCGCAAAATACCTCACAAAGAGGATTACTGGCCTCAAACAGATGCCTTATGCAGACCGTCTCAAAAAACCCCAGCTTTACTCCGCCGCATATCGCCTACTCAGAGGCGATCTCTGCCTAACATACAAAGCTATGTCAAACCCAGAGCTGTTTGGACATGCTCCACTTAAAGAAATCCCAATCCCCCAAGCTACACACTCTAGGGACCTAAACCTTGTCAACACAATAAACAGAACATGCTGGAGGGATAGATTTCTGTCCCAGAGACTTCCCATACTCTGGATCAGACTACCTATCTATGTCATTAGCACGCTTCAAGAAAAATCTTGATTGGATGGGTAATAGGAAATTCACCCCAGGGATTACTTCTGTGGTTCTGCTTGACAGGGGCACAGGAAAATAATTTGCTTAGGTGGTGAAAGCCTGGGTACCTTTTTGGCTAGGCTTGTTTAGGCCCTAGGGCCAATAGCCTAGTACCTACCTATGAACCTATATATTGTAACAGGAAATACTGGAAGAGAAGAGAAGAGGTTTAATCTCAGTCCAGCTAACTTTGAAAAATATTCTGAAATTTAATTACCTGGTAGACCATAAAGATTGTATCTTACAGTTCTGATTCAGCCAGAAACAAAATGTCTGTGAAAACCAGGACTAAGAATCTTACTGTATTGTCCTTATGGGTGAAATAATTGCTACCTTGGAAGGGTGGAAGTTTTTGAAATGGTTTTACATCATCCAGATGCTATAACACATCTTAGCAAAGCCCTATGTGTGTGTATGGTGAAACATATGTGCTAGATTCTGGTTCAGTTTCTAGTAAAGGGGGTAGTGTGGGAACCAGAGTCAGATGACCAGATGTATGTAATGCCATTCTTGTAATCCAGCACTGAAATTATGTTTCAATACTAGAAAAGACAGAAGTCTCAGGGCAGTCTGTTTGTGAAACCTGACAAACACCACTAACCCACTTCATCTTGCCTTGCTCTAATAAGTGAACTATGGAACAGTAATTCTTAGATCAGTCAGGAAATTGTAAGATTAGTTAAGTATTGTTTTCTGTAGCTGTGTGAACCTTTCCATCTGTGTTATTTTTAATATTTACTGTGATTGAATCTCTGGTGTTTATTGTAATTAGATATTCAGCATTGTCATGTTCTTTTATTATTTATTATTAAATATATTTAAACTTTCATTATGGCTGGTTTTTAAGAGAATATTTTAACCTTTGAGAGTACTTATATTTATTTGGTGACACTGTGGCCACCCTTGAAAGTCTTGCTGCATTGATCAGACACTAATACGTTTTAATTTTACTAAATATAACTGGATACCCTGGTAAGAACCTTAGAATAGCTAGCTTTGTGGTGTTCTGTTGTCAGTATCTGCCTTACAGTATGGGCAGAGGGGGCATATCTGGTAAATCTGTGACAGCCTTTCCTAGGTGTGTGTGTGTGTGTGTGTGTGTGTGTGTGTGTGTGTGTGTGTGTGTGTGTGTGTGTGTGTGTGTCTGTGAAAATAAAATCTCAAAGAGTGTATGCTACTTGGAGCAGGGATGCAGACCACTGTTTCACAGAGAGGATGGTGGAGGATGTGTTTTGGAACACTCATATGAGGGCACAACTCTACAGCTGTGCCGGAGGGTCTTATTTGGGGCCTGGAGAGAGTAGGAATCCCAGGCCCAGGACAGGAGTGTGTTCCCTGTGTGGTCTTAAGGGAAACTGTGCTTGATGCAGACAGCTGTATCTGGAAATACCGTGTGCATCTATTTCTGTTTGAAGTGAATGTCATTCACTGGTGTCAGTGAGGATTGAGGCTCCTTGATTACTGGTGCTGAGCAGGGACATCACAGAAGCTTTAAACAGATATTCAGACAAGGTGACAGAACTGCAAAGCTTAGAGGTTGAAATGAAGAAAAGGCTGGCTGAATATGAGACTGCACAAGAAGAGATGTTTCAAAAAATAATAGAATTAGAGGACAGAGCATGTAGGGAAAACCTGAGATTTTATACTGTACCGATGAAGTTGGAAGAAACAGGCTGTATTAATTTTATCAAAGCACAAATAAACAACTGGACTGGTATTCCACAACAGGAATTATTAATTTAAAGGGCGCATCATGTGTATTCTTTCAATCCGGTTACTAGAAAACAGAAAAATGCTCACTGCTTGCACTAATTGCCCAGTATGCATTGCTCAATTAGTGTGATGGTGAGAAAATGAAATATAGATACAGGTATGGCTGCAATAAGAACGACTTCATTACCAGCTCATCTGTATGTTGCTGAATCACACACTAGCATTATTAGATCTAACTTCTCTAATGTTCACCCTAGCGGTCAATGCATTGCATTAGAACAGGTACACTGACACACACACAAACACACACACACACACACACACACACACACACACACACACACACACACACACACACACACACACACACACACTTCCATATCATCAGCAAACAACCCCCCCCCAAAAAAAAAATTAATTATATTCAAGGAAGCACTCAGCAATTTACCCACATGCATGCTCCAACACACACACACACACACACACACACACACACACACACACACACACACACACACACACACACACTTTTTAGCTATAGTTTCAGAAAAAAAGATAACTTTTCTGTAGGGAATCAGTTTTCAGCTGGAGGATAATTCACTGAAGAAAGCCATGCCCTTCCAATTCTTACTCTTCTGTCTGGGAATCAGTGTCAGAAAGGGGGTTCTTTTTTGTCTATTTGAAGTCAGTGAAAGGACAGGGCATAAAACAATAGAGAATTGAATCAATCCTTTAGAACATTCCAGTAAGTCTGTCCATACTGAGAGAAACAGGATAAGTCACATTCTTAAACTTTTGTTTTCTTTTATTGGGAGACTTCTGGGCAAAGACAGGCTTATTGGAGGGGTATTTACCTGGGAATTAATCACCTTAGTCCAGCTATGTGGTTAGACTTCATCTGCTCATTCCTCTGAGTCCAACAAGAGTGGTCCTTCCATGCTCAGAGAGGACAATCCAATATCCACAGAGGACATGTCTAACTTCTGGTTTCCTGAGGAGCTAAGCCAGACAGACTGAGTGACAATAATGAGTGGCTGAAGATCCAGGTCTGCCCACGACAGAATTATCCAACAGCATTTGAGGCTGGGATGAGCTCCTGTGACACCTGAAAACTCACAAGAACATTTTTGTGGAAAGGCTAAGGTAGAACCAAAAAACCTGGTAATTACTCCCCAGCTAGCTAAAAAAGAGTTTGAAAGGTGGGTAGCAGGGCCTGGGTGAGATGATAAACCTCCTGACAGAAAAATATAATTTTTGAGGTAAATCTTTCAGTGGCTGTCCCTAAAAATTACATTATCCTACCCCTTTGACAAGGTTTATACAACCTAATGTGGAAATAAATACACAAAAAAGATTTCAAATACATTTTGTCACAGAATCCTTCACCTGTGAAAAACCGCTTTACCTAAAAATAAGAGTCCATAAAATAATATTTCCTAGAGAGAAGGTTTTACCCAGAAGGGTACTATTTGCTCAGCTCTGAATGATGACTAGCCAACTGTCAATTTCATGAAGCCCAGAGGGACAGTGTATTTTGGCTGCAAGAAAGCTATGATGCATTTTGTACCCTAATCACTGCTTTTATGTGGACATTAGGGTGTATGGAAGGTGCCCTGATGCTTTGAAAACTGGCCAGTGGTCATATCCTTGGCAGGATATAACCCAAACAGCTTAGGCTACTCCAACAGTGATCGAATGCTGAATATCTAGTGTTTGTGGACCTAGGTGTATGAAAAGTTTTCGCCCATATCATTAATTTCTCCAGGTCTCAATGCTGTCCACAATCCTACCAGGGCAACAGTGTTTCTTCTAAATCAGAAGGAAGCTACAAGGTCCAAATCCTTTGAGTATATATTTGCAGCAGGTTCAAATTGCAGATTCTACTTACTGCACAGAAAATTTTGGCTTCTCTGAGGAAATTACCACTTCTAACCATAAATGAAGTCAGATATTGGACTTGGTTTTCAACTTAGTTTAGAAATTAGGGACTTGGTAGAATAAGAAGTTATGTACTCACCATAACGTTCCATGTCTGTTGTCCATCTCGTCTTCAGTCTATGCTGGTTGGGTTCAGAACTGAGCATTAGTTCTGGCTCAACCTAACTCAAAAGCTTGAGAGCTTCCACTGGCTCTAGGCTATGCCCTAGCCCATGATGCTCAGGTAAGATTACCCAGATCTTGTTTGCAATAGAAAAGCATAAATATCATGTAACAATAAATCAGCTTGTGTAGATAAGACCAAGAAGGGAATCAGAGACTTTATAATCCAATTATAAATAGAATTATTCACCTGATCCTCCAGGAGCAAAAAAAGGGGGAAGGAGGGTGGGATGCAAGAATGAAGGTGAGATGGACAACAAACATGGAACGTTATGGTGAGTACATAACATCTTAATGTTATGTTGTCCTATCTTGCCTTCATTCTATGCTGATTGGGACAGCGTTCCTTGCACCTTCTTTCTTGGGTGGCTCAAGGGAATAAACTTCTCAGAACAGTGGACCCAAAAGAAGCCCTGTTCCAGGAGGCCACGTAATAAGTGATAAAGGTATGAGGTCTTACCCATGTGGCTCCTGCACAAACAGAATCCAAAGGGAGTCTGGCCTGGAAGGCAGAGGAAGTTGCAATAGCTCTTGTGGAATGGCCCTTCACTTTGCCTGGTAATTGTCTGTTTTTAGAGCTGTATGTGAAGGAAATACAATTTGTGAGCCATTTCGAAAGTGTTACTTTTGAGACTGGTAATCCTTTCTTTTTTTCTGAAAAGGACACAAAAAATTGGTCCGACTTCCTGAAATCTTTAGTTCTATGCATGTAGAAGTGCAACTGCCTATGTACATCCAACTGGTGTAATCTATATTTTGCCCTGTTGCCATAGTTTGGGAAAAACACTGGTAATTCAAAAGATTGATTTAGCTTGGTCTCTGAGCACACATTTGGTAGAAAGGAAGGATTAGTACATAAGGAGACTCTGTCTTTGTGAAAAAATATGTAAGGAGGACGTATAGATAGAGCTTGGAGTTCAGATACTCATCTGATGGAGGTAATGGCCACTAAGAAAAGTGTCTTCCATGACAAAAACCTTATGTCACATGATGATGCAGGTTCAAAGGGAGGCAAAATTAAGGAGGATAGAACAAAATTTAGATCTCATGGAGCTGGAGGTTTTCTAACTGGAGGTCTTAGCAAGAAAACCACTTTAGAAAGGCCTTACAGAATTTGTGGGACATGATTTTCTGTCCCATTTCCCCAATATGAAAGTTAGATATAGCAGCTAGCTGGACTCTAATTGTAGCTGCTGCCACACCCTCATTAAAAAGTTTAGCGAGAAATTCTAGCACTGCTGTGATGGGACCTGTAAAGGGATCTATATTGTGTTTGGTGGCCCAGTGTGAAAATCTTTTCCATTTGCTAGACTATAGTTTTCTGGTAGATAGCTTAAGAGAAGAAATCAATATATGTCTAACTGCTGGGGTGAGGTCATGGAGACTGGCTATTTGTGGAACTGGAGCAGCCATGCTGTCAACTTTAGGGTCTGGATTGATGGATGGAATGTCCCTGACGAATGGGTCAGAAGGTCTGGAATTGGGTCCAGGATCCACGGTTCCTCCTGGAGATGGGTCCACAGAAAGGGGAACCAAATTTGCCGAGGCCAGTATGATGCAATGGGAATCAATATGCTTCTCAATATGTTGGCTTTCTGAAGAACCATTGGTATCAAGGGAAAGGGAGGGAAGGTATAAAGTAGTGCCGGGGGCCAATCGTGTACAAGCACATCCCTTGGTGACTTCGCCAGAAGGGGACTCAGGGCAAAGTAGCTGCTGAATTTGGTGTTCATGGATGTGGGGAAAAGGTTGCAGCAGGGCTGGCCTCATTTGTGGAAAATTTCTTCCACAACCTCTTGTTTTAGGGACTACTCATGAGGCATCAGAACAGCTCTGCTAAGTTTGTCCACTATCACATTGGATTTCCCCAGGATGTGCGTTGCTGTCAGAAAATGTTGAGAAAAGACAGCCTCATACTCTTTTTGCCTGTCAACATAGGGAATAGGATTTGGTTCCTCCTTGTTTGTTATTTACCACACTACTGACATGTTCTCTGTCTGAACTGCAATAGTTCCTATTGGGAGAGAGTCCTGGAATGCTTGCAATGCATAGAGCACCGCTCTCATCTTTAGGACATTGATGCAAGTAGTTCTTGTGCTCCTGCCAGATGCCTTGGACAGTCTTTCCCAGATAATGCCCCCCCACAGCCCATGGTCATCTGAGGTGTTTGAAGCCACCACCATAGGTCCTTTTTGCAGGACTCTGTGATAATGATCTTGTATGGCAGTGGTAGATCTTACATGGACCACTGGGAGAAAAGTAGCCATTGAAGAACTCTCATGTGCAAATGTGCTAGAAGTACTAAAATGATTACAGCTGCCATGGTGCCCAGAACTTGCAAGATAGTCTTTGTCTGTACTTTTCTTTTGGATATCAATTTCTTGATTTGATGTTGTAGGGACTGAATCCTTTCAGGGGTAAGTCTGGCCAACATTTTCCTTGAATCTAGTTCTGCGCCTAAGAATATAAGATGCTGTGAAGGAAACAAGGCAGATTTTTTGATATCTACTGTAATACCGAGCTTGGAACAGAGATGAATGGTTTCATCCCTTGTTTGTACTAGTAGATGCTTGGTGGTGGCAGTTAAGAGCCAGTCGTCTAGGTATGAAAACACACAGAATGCTATATGCCTCAAGTGAGCCATAACCACTGCCATGCATTTGGTGAACACTCTGGGGGCTGTAGTGAGACCAAAGGACAGGGCTTCAAACTGGTAATGACTGGCTCCCAGCTGAAAGTGTAAGTGTCTCCTGGATCGCCTGTCCATTTTTATGTGGTAGTACGCATCCTGGAAATCTACTGAGCACAGCCAATCGTTTTTCCCCAGAAAGGGAAATATTGACTGCAGTGTCACCATCTGGAACTTTGATTTCTTGATGGACTTGTTTAATCTGCTGACATCCAAAATGGGTCTCCAGTCCCCTGTCTTTTTTGGAACTAAAAAGAACCTTGAGTAAGTTCCGAATCCAATCTGGTCTGCAGGACATTTTGGATGACTCTTTTTTTCTAGCAACTTCTGTACCTCAAATGTTGCATAGTCCCTCTGACTGGGTAGAATATCTGGGACAGATTGTTTCTCCAAAGGGGGAGTGGAAAAGGGTATGTAATAACCTCTGGATATGATCGTTTGTACCCATTTGTCTTGTGTGATTTCTAGCCAGGCATTTGGGTATAATGATAAGTGACCTCTGACTGCATCCAGAGATGAATAGGCGGGCCTCCTCTCAGGAGTGCTGAAAGGGCTTTCCAAGGAAAGAACCCCTGTCACCCTGGTTCTGCAGACCCCCCTCTTTAAAGCCTAGCAAACAGCTATTATGCTAAGCCGAGGAGAAGCCCTCTAACTCAAACAGATTCTCCTCACAAACAACAATGGAGAAAAAAATGAAGGGGTAGGAGTGCAGCCCTCTAAGTTAAATGGGCCATGAGAAGCCCTCTAACTTAAATGAGCTACCTATGAGGGGATAAAAAACTCTCTAAGTAAAATGAGCTCACAACAAAGGGATAGGGAGTGTAATGACAAGCAACAAAACAGGCCTGATGAGAAAAACGACAATGGCCAACAACACCAAAAACCAGGGGAAAATAGTCAAGAATTACACTAGTAACCCTTTTAATAACAAACTATTAAAAAAATAACTATCCAAATATAAAAAACTATAGAAAAGGTAAAGAAGAAAAGTCACTTAGCAAAAAGCCAGTTTAGAAGTCACCTGATCTGCTTGAGCGGCAAATGAGATCTGGGTAATCTTCCCTGAGCATCATGGGCTAGGGCATAGCATTGAGCCAGTGGAAGCTCTTGAGCTCTTGAATTAGGCTGAGTCGGAACCGATGGAAGGTTCTGAACCCAACCAGCACAGAATAAAGGCAAGCTAGGACAACGTAACATCCAGTCTTTTGAAAATATAATTTCCTGGTACACCCTCCAGCTGTACTGTCCCAACATACTCCCAACATTGAGCTGATTCAATTAAATGATTATCTGGTAGTCACTGACTAGGTAACAATGTGCCCCTTATTAGATCAATTCTTAGATGGGGTTCAGTGCAGATTATGTGTTTTGCCTCACCCAAGAAAGCTGCTTTGGATGTTCTTGTTCCACTTCATGTATGAACTAGTTTTGTCACGCTACAAAAAAATGATTTGGTCATGAGTTATGGTTGATGCAAAGACTGGCTGATGCAAAGATAGGGACAATGCAGATGATGAAGGATTCACCTTCTTCTGGACAGGCTTAGTCTTCATCTGTATTATGCTGAATGTCAGATGGAGAGCTCACATAAGAAGACATATTTTTCTTCTGTGTCCACTGAATCTCTTAAAACATCTCATCGTAGTTGAACTTTTTTGCATTAGTTGCCAGGCTGGGCAGCTCTGTCTGTCTTGCTTTTTTTTCCATTTTGAAAAGTTGCATAGTTGTTTGTGAATAAGACTGCCAAGATAAGGCGAACCTTCTCCTTGGATATTTTTGCCCCATTATCTGTCAGTCATCACATTCCTCACAGTCATATTTGCCCACTGTTGGTTGCAATGGATACTTTATGCTTTTACTACATTTTTGTTGAGCTGAATTTAATTAAATGGAATACAATGAGATCATGAAGATTGTTTCAGCTCTGCAGTTTACTCACTGCAGTTAGACACTGGCCCTATGATGATGATAATCTCTTGCTTTGAGCCTAATGACACTCAAATGTATGGTAGCAAAACAATGAGTTTTAATAGACACATGACAATCTGTAACTCACTAAATACTTTTACAGTGTTTTTAAAGACAAGCTTCATGTCCTGGTTCTTCCTGAGATGTGGGGCTGTACTTTACAAACTACTACAACTTATATATACTAACTTTAAGATTACTTGCTGTTCCTCATAGTAAGGAGAACTCTCTGAGATATTGCTATCTCAGTCATTTTAGGTTTACATCCACTTGTGGAAGACTGGGTGGACAATTACCCTTCTGGGGAAACTTGTACATTTGGGGTGTTGATCACAAATACATTGCATGTCTTCTTGGCATCCTAAGTCACTAGAGCCCTTATTTTCCAAGTCACTAAATCATCATCTAGGACCAAGGCATTTCCATCTTCTTTAAAAGAGATCTTGATTACCCAAGTTCTTAAAAAGCAAATTGTTGAGACCCTTTGGCAAAAATACTACCTTGCTTCTAAAATGCAATTTACTGGGAAAGTTACTGACAAGGTGGTGTATAGATGTGTTCTTATTCAATATTCCATAGCCTCTTATGCTCTTGTCAGTCTGTTTATAGACCAAGGCTCAGCACCAAACTTACTATCACTGCACTGGCCAGTGATCTTCTGGTGATTAAAGATTAGTGGCCATAGTTAGTCTAGGTCCTCACTGATCTCCTGCAAGCAAATGCTTAAGAATATGATAGCCCTTTGCAGCATTAAGGAACTTGGGATTCTTTTGTTGCATTTATAATACTACTGTGACTTTATTGGTATTGTTCTCGTATCAATCACTTCTTAACTCTTGGTTTGCTTCCAACAAGTAGAGCCTAGTTTAATTTTTCTGGAGACTTTCCTCTAGAATGTAGGCTGCCTTGAGGCTCTGTTTTGGCCCCCCTTACTATTTATGGTATGCATGCTGTCGATAATAACCAGCTTTCTCTCTCCTCTCAGGAGTCTATTCCTGATTTTCTTGCCTTAGAAGGCTGATTGGTTTTGATCTTAGAATGGATGGCGCAGAACCATATAAACCTAATCCAGCAAAACCTGAAGACATATTGACATGTGCAATGATCCAGCCATTACATGCTACTTTTCTCTCACTATTAATAATTTATCAGGGATGTGATGTCCCCAGTCTGGGCTAGTAATCAAGGAATACTCACCACTGACACTGGAGAGGGATGTTCACTTGGAATACAGATGGATGTACTCAGTATTTGCAAATGCAGACCTCTGCATCAAGCACAATTTTCCTTAAGAACACAGGGAACACAGTCAGCCTGGGGTCTGGATTTCTATATGTCTCCCTTCAGGGCTCCAGTAAGGCTCCCCACTAGCACAGTTACAACGTTAAGTCCTCAGCTCAGTGTCCAAGCCAAGTCTTCCAGCACCCTCTCTGGGAAACCAGTGCTTTGTGTCCCTGTTCCAACTGGCTAGCACACACATACACTGTGAGATTTGATTTTCATACACGCGCACACACACACACACACACACACACACACACACACACACACACACACACACACACACACACACACACACCTTCGAAAAGCTGACACAGATTTACCCTCTGTGCTCCCTTCTACCCAGACTATAAGGTAGATACCACTGCCCCCAGACATTACAATGCCAGCTACCCAATTATACTGAGTGAAATTAATATTAATACAAATGGTTATGTTGACCAAACAGCTAGGATTCAGGAGTGTCCACAGTGTCATCAACAGATATAAATACTCTTAAAGGTTAAAATATTCTCTAAAGGACAAGCCACAGTGAAAAGTTTAAACATATTTAATAATAAATAATAAAAGAACATGAAAATACTAAATATAAAGTAAACACCAGAGTTTCAATCACAGCAAACATTAAAAATAACACTGCTGGAAAGATTCACACAGTTACAGAAAAAATACTTAACTATTCTCACTATATTTTCTTGCCTGATCTAAAGACTTACTGTGCCTACTTACTTAACAGAGCAAGGCAAGATGAAGCAGGTGAGGGATCCTTCTAGGTCAGGTTCTAAGAAACTGACTGCCCTGAGACTTCTGTCTCACCTAATATTAAAACATTATTTCTGTACAGAATGACATTGCATACATCTGGTTATCTGACTTCTGGTTCCCATGCAACCCCCCCCCCCCAAGAAACACAGGGCTGGTATACCCAGCTGATATCCATTATCATTAGGGTGACTGCAAAATATCCCAAATAACAAACTAAAACAATGAGTGGCTGGAGTTTTCATTTAGTTTTTACTGATTGTTTTTTCTGTGTGACCTTCTCACTCATTGTTTTAGTTTGTTATTTGGGATATTTTGCAGTCACCCTAATGATAATGGACATCAACTGGGTATAACAGCCCTGTGTTTGTTATGCTTAGTCAAACAATCTGCTTGTGCTGTGCTGATGAGGTCACAACAAGGCCAAAATATGCATATCCACAGCTAGTGGGGTTTGGCTTTATTAGCCTGAACTTGTCCATTAAAACGACGAAATAAGTCATGGGCATTCAGAATTGCCAATTAGCCGAAACACCTGGTGTTCATAAGGGTCATTTGCATATATCCCATGTGCCTCTGATTCAAGAGGTTTGAGAGGTCACTCATTGGAAGTTCCAGCTTGGCAGGAGTTTTCATTTAGTTTTTACTGATTAGTTTTTCTGTGTGACCTTCTCACTCATTGTTTTAGTCTGTTACTGAAAGTGGAAATATTTCAAGTCTTCCACAGAAGGCCACTGGAAAAAAATAAGAAAAGAACTTACAAAGATAGAAGTTTTGTGGTTGTGCTACTTAGGGGGTACTAATAATTGAGGATTTCCCTTACTGCTTTTGGTAGTACCAAATGAAGTAAAGGGATAGAGACAGCATACAGATAACCTCATCTCCAGATTTGCAAAAATGCATTCTTTACCCTTATCAAAATAAGGAAGTCTAACACTTTGAGAAGTGGCAAAATGATCTATTAATGAAGATCACCAAATATATAGCAGCTATTGCAATACTGGGAGATTTAATTACCTTAATAAATTCACATGAATCTTGTAAGTCTTACACTGTAATCTTCTGGAAGATATATTGTCATGTGATGGATGTTCTTTGACAACACAAGGTCTTGACCATACCACTCAACTGTCCAGATTTTCACAGAATATTCAGATTTTTGTCTCATGTTTGTGGTCTGCTCTTCGTTAAATCTGTGATTTTCTGTTATGGTCTTGACCATTCATTGCAGTTTAGAAAAGCCAGCCAATAATTCATGTCTTCTGTTTGCTTATGTGTTATACTGTTGTTGTATTACCTGAAACAAGCTAATGAACTCCTAGTTTCTGGCATTTTGAATGATTTCAAGGGCATTTTTATAGACATTTCCTTTGGCTTGAGATCGGCACTAAGGCATGCATTTTTACTCTCCCCGAATGTGCATCTCAAGCAAAATCCAAGTCTAAGTTATAAGAACCTTTGTTAAAATGGGAAAAACAAACGGTCTTCCCTAGTTTTTTGTGCTGTAATCTACATAAAATTTCTACTCTGAAAAAGTGAAGGAAGAATAAGCAGGATACTTCTTGCCATACGAAAGGCTGCCTGATTCCAAAGATGGCAGAATATGCTCAAACATTCATGTAAGATGGGTTGCAGTTTACACCTTCATGGTACTTGCAGAAATGAGCCAGTAGGCAAAGAAACAGCCTTTAAGTCAATGACGTCTTGTCTCTTAAAGAAAAATGCGACTGCATGTAGTGTTTTTTTTTTCTTGTGAAAGAAGCAACTTCACTGAGGGTATGTACATCATAATTCCCGCAAACAGCATTAGTTGGTAGGGCATGAAGACTTTGTTAAACTGAATGTGAATAGATTTAACCTTAAAACTTATATGGATATAGACAAGTGCTATAAAAAGTCCCTAGGGCTGTAGCAAGCATAACAGAGAGGAAAAGCATGCTTGAAATTATTCTTGTTCACTTGAAGCATAAGGAATTTCCTGTAAGGATGAAAAATCACAACATGTCATTAAACATCCTTGAAATCAAAGGTTACCATGCATTGCCCTTGAAGAAATATCAGGATAATAGTTTGATGGTATCCATCATGAACTTCTAAATTCTCAACTTCATTTTCAGAATTAGGAAACAAGAATAGATCTCAAGTCATTCATTCTGGATATAAGGAAAAAAATAGTTATCCTCTGGACACTTGAGGAGGAAGGAAACACCATTTCTTCTTGTATTTAAATTGGTAAAGGTAATGTTATAGGTGAATTTAAAACTGTATATGGGGAAAGTACTGATAAAAAATGATAGTCTTTATGAAAATAATTTTCTATTTTCTTCTACAGTTTGAAATTCTATCCCCATAGATGGCAATTTAAAATTGATGAAAGCGGTATCTGCACATAAATACATTACAGTCATTTAGTCAATGAAAATTTGTTCTGATCCATATAAACTGATCTATGTAAAGCTTTTGAATCTTTGCAATCACTCTCTGCTTTGAACAATTGTCTCTTTCTATTCCTTAACACTGGTAACAGAATGTCCAATAAAATAAGTACTTTACATTAAAGGTCCTACAAAATAATATGTTCTGTTCTGCAGGGCAGAGTTTGAACTGGCACTAATATAAAACTCTTTTGACATTTTTCTTTAACTTCTCTGAAAAAAAAAATATGGGGGTAGCTAACAAGCTATTTACAGCTGTCCCTTTGACCAAGCATGCCTTCAAAGCTTGATTGAGAAAGCCAGAGAAAGGATTATATTTACACATCATAAGCAAATATTGAGAATTCTTTCCAATGACATGATCAGTCTTCCAATTCTCTCTACCTCCAAAGTACTTAAAATCCTCTACTGCAGTAGCTGTCCCCTTTACCTGCATAGACAAATTCACTTTTTTTCAGGAAAAACATGACCTCTGATTTGAAGGTGTTGATTTTCATACCGGCTTTTGAACACATACTAGTGAACCACTTGGTTGCATGCTGGAGATCATATTCACTTTAGACTAAGCAGACAGTATCATCAGCAAACAGCAAAGATGCAACCTCATTGTCCCAAAATGGGTGATTTCCCGTTCTTGGTTGTGCTTTGGCATCCTGTTCATGAAAATTACAAACAAAAGGGGACACATAGCATACCTTGGCAAACTCATGCCCATCTTGAATATTTCTGACCTAATGACCCAATGTTGAAAATATGGATGCAGCCTTAAATACAGGGTTTGAACAGCAGCAGTAATGTTCCCAAGATCCCATTGTGCTGTTGTATTTCACACAAGACATTCTAAGATATGAAGTGAAATGTATTCTCCAAAAGTATATTATATATGTTCTATTAAGCTGCTAGTGTTCGAGACAAAGAGGTTTGAAGTTAAACAGAATTAAATGTCAAGTCTATGTATCATCTCTGTCATATATTGACATCTAATAGTTTTAAATCAGATCTTGATAAAGGGACAGTAAATATATATCAGTCACCTGTAATGTGATTTCTTCTTTCCAAATTTATTCCAAAATTTTCAGACATAATAGCTAATAGTACCGCTCAGGAAATTACTTAAGCATGATAATAACTTGGTTTTGGCCAATGGAACAAAGGAAGAGAAGAACAACGGTTAAGTGGGATAAAATGATCCTTCCAATAGAACAAAGTGGTTTAGGATTACCTGATTTGAAGAGATATTTTAGCGCTACACAATTAAGGCTCATATACATAAACAAACAAAAAGTTATAATTCAAAGTGGAAAGGTATGATGATGAAATGGGGGGGGGGTTCAAGAAATAAGGAGAAAGAGTAGGATTTTGGATGCAGATCCTTAGGAAGAATAACAGTAACTATACAGAATACTACATTCATAAAGCAGTAGAAAGTATTCTAAGAACTAACCCAACATAAGAAAGGAGAAAGGAGCTTTTGCCCACAGAGATCAGAGAATAGGCAAGAGGGGGTTGGAATTTACTGGAGAAAACTGTCAAAGGAACCAATGTGCTGACAGCAAATAATGAGAGAGAGTGAAAAAGGTAACAGAATAGGATGAGACCAAGAAGATATTTGGATTGCAGGCTAGAGACTACCTATCCTACCAGGGATTGATATTATAGAATAGGCAAAGAGAAAGGGGAATCCTATATGAAAAACCTGCACTGGTAGAGTCTTTACTTGAATCTAAAAAAATAAGTTATGTACTCACCATAACATTCCATCTGTGTTGTTCATTTTTCATTTTTCCTCAATTGATGGGTTCAGATTCAATCCCTCAGATCTAACTCTGTTGTTGCTAAAACTCATGGTAACCAAAAACTCTTAAGCTTCTTCCTTACCCATAATGCACCAACTCCAATTACCTCAGATCTTGCTTGCTGGCTTAGTAAAAAGTAAAATACAGAAAATTGTATGGAGAAGCTATATCCGCAGCTTATATAAAAACATGAAGCCACACAGATCTAATAAACATTCATTCTTCCAGAAGCCTTCAGGATGGGGGTTGGTGGGAGGGGAGTTGAGGAAGAATCAAAATGGACATCACAGATGGAATGTTATGGTGAGTACATAACTTCTTTATCTGATGTTGTGAATTTTCATTTTGTCCTCAAATGATGGAACAGAGTCCCCAGCTACCTAATTTCCAGGGTGGACTCAAAGAAGGACATTCCTGAGCACCACTGAGGAAGCTGCCATGGATCTGGTGGAGTGGCCTCAAACAAGTTTGTGAGAGCAATGCCCAGTTTGTTATACACAAAAGAAAGACAATTTCTTATCCATTTAGATAGAGTGACTTTGTTAACTGGTTTATCCAATGTTTGCTCTGCATATGAAACAAATAATTGATCAGAGTTTCTGATGATTTTTGTCCCATGTAAGTAAAAACTTAACTGCCTATGAGCATCCAACAAATGTAATACGTATTATCCTTTGTTAGAAAACTTGGGAAAGAATATTGGCAAATTAATTGATCGATTTATATTGGAATCTGACACCACTTTTGCAAGGCCTGCATAGCCAATGATAAGTGGTGGAAGTTTCACTTCATTGATATTCGGTTTCTGCCTTATATAAGAGTTACATTTTGGATAATTTTCTACTTAAACTCTGAGCTTTGGCCAGCTAAGACCTACCTGCAATCAACTGGACATATAAGTGAATTTAAGTAAATCTTTATCTGCACTTTTTTCAAATAATACAGCATTTAAATTGATTTATTTGTGTTGCATTGGATACTATCTAGCTGCAAGTTGTGGCTCTGTTTTTTCAGTTAGTTCCCCACTCACCCTCCCTGCTTTTGTTTTGGTGTTAATCTTGGTGGCTTTGAAACTGCCCACCCCTCTTGTAAATTTGCATTTGGATACTCCTCCTGGGCCCATCTCATTTGCTCACTCAAAAAAAAAATTTGCACTTTATTCATCTGCTTTCACTGTATTTGTGTTTCTTCCTACTTTATTACTTTACTTTGCTTTTGCGTAATTTTAAAAGTACTCAGTTGTATTTATTACTGCTTGGTGTAACTATCATTCTAAGCCTTTTGGTTTAAGCACTTGGGCTTCAGACCAGTTGTTTTACATTAAGAAGGTTTGTGGTCTGCACTGTTGTGGCAGGACAGGTAGCTTACATCCTTCTAAGTTGGGAACTGCTGATTGAGGGCTCAGTGTCTGTTATTCTAAAAGTGTATTAGTTCTGGTTTAAGCACTTGGGCTTCAGGCCAGTTATTTTACATTAAGAAGGTTTGTGGTCTGCACTCTTGTGGGAGGAGAGGCTGGACTCTGCCCTTCTGAGATGGGAATTTCTGGTTAAAGGCTTATAGTGTCTGCATATTTGAACTATTTCTTACTGAAATTGGTGTGCCTTGTTTGCTGTAGCATAGACTAGATCCTGGCCTGCTGAATCTAGCTTTGTTTGTATAACTTGAGCACTAATCCAGGCCTTCTTTTTTGGAGAAGGTTCCCCTGCACTCCAGTGACAGGAGTGTGTAGTTAGAACTTGTCTGACTGTAGACTACAGGAACAGGGCTCAGATTTGAGATTTTTTTACTGGTTAATTGGGTAATTTGTTTAAAAGCCCTTTCTGATTGCTTGTAGTCATCTAAAGCTGTGTATTTTTTACTGTTTTTGCCTTATCTTTTCAAAAAAAAATGTCCTTGTTTCCCACCTTTCTAAGCTAGTATAGTCCAGTTTTCAGGCTAGTGCATATTCAGGGCTGTGTTACAAGTTTCTGAGTTGCCCACACCCTACTTGGATAGAAGGAGGTTTGTCTGTTCACCTGCGAGAGAGGGAGCTTTGAGCAGCCATCTGTCCCTGGAGGAGTGGTTCCAGCCCAGAAGTTAGTAGTTTATAGGCCATTTTGGGATAATTTCTATCTCTTTCATTTCCCTGCTGTAAAAAATGCGTTTGCAGAGTTTTGCATGTCCGGGCAGTGCCGGTTAGCTAGTGCTAAATTATTTCTGGTTCCACCAAGTCTCCTCTTCAGTTTTTCCCTTGAAAGTAGTCTAGCTCTCAACCTAAGCACTTAAAAAGCATCCTACAGTCCAGCACTTGCTCAGACCTTATAGCAAGCACTAATATACCCCGACACTTGATTGCCCAGCAGGGCAAGGCTCATTATTCACACCTCACCAACCAAGTGACTAAGCAGCTCACCCTACTATTCAGGCATGACCAAAGGGCAATTTCAGGTATACTCTCCAGTCAAGCTGGTGAACCTGGGTATCCTGAGGCAATGTTACAACTGCCTCATGTACAGAGACAATCCTCTCCTCCTACCACAAACATTAACATATGCGAGAGATGCAATTATATAGCTAAATTGGAGGCTAAGCTCTTTCCACCCAACACTGGAACAGGCAGTCATGAGTAGAAGGTTAACACTTGCACCACACCTCTAGCCTCACACAGACATACTAAACCAGCACTGGCCAAAAATACACATAAATATACAAAATCATACTTGGAGGCTCTAAATAAAAACCTGCAAAAGCATCAGAGACCTCCAAAGCAGACACCCAAAAAACCTGCACCTCTCGTCACAAACCAGACAACACATACAACACAAAATCAGTGTACTGCACAATCACAGCCCCTAAGGTGAAATAACATACCTAAAATACTAGTAATAGGTGACTCTATAGTCAGGCACACTGATGTCCCACTCACTAGGCTGGACAAGGAGAAGGTTACTGTTAGCTGCCTGTCGGGAGTCAGAATCCGCCACATAACACAAGCACTCAGGTCACGCCAGAACAAGTACAAATATGACTCTGTCATTGTTCATGTTGGTGTGAATGACCTGAGATGTACCTCCCTGGACTACATGAAAAGAGACATGGAAGAGCTCTCTGATCATGTAGCCCGGGCGGGTATGACCCTGAGTAGCATCCTTCCCTCAGCAAGAATCATACCGCAGTATAAAGAAAAAAATGATCAATTTCAACAATTGGCTAAGCTTCTGGTATCATTCAAAGGGGATCCAGTGTCTGTCAGCCTGGGATGACATGCTCGACAAGCCTCGTTGCTTCACAAGAGACGGCTTGCACCTGTCACGCCTAGGCTTTTGAATACTGGCCAAGGCTCTTGCTGCCCCCATAGTGCCTTTTTTAGGCATGACTCAAAAGTCAAACCCACATCCATAAACAGTGCAAATAAAAAAATGAGGGTTATGCTACTCAACGCCAGGAGTTTAAATCTCAAAATGCACGCGGTCAAAGCACTCCTCAGTATGGAGAATGTCGACATCTGTGCAGTAACTGAAACCTGGTTCAAGGCTCCACAGAGCACCCCAGTGCTACCGGGCTACAACTCATACCCAAATGGACCAAAACACAAAAAAAGGGGGTGTGTGTCCATATTCATCAAGGATACCTACACCTCTAGGTTAGTGGCGCAGCATGATACCTCTGAGATCATCTATGTGAAACTAACATCGGACAAATCTACAATGCAAATTGTGACCTGCTACAGATCATCCTCCATGACCCAGGACCAGCACTCTGCCTTTCTGGAGACACTGGAAAACATGAAGGTCCTACCGAACACCCTGATATTGGGCAATTTCAATTACCCTACCATTAACTGAGAAAACTTCTCAAGTACAAACTCCCAGGTCTAGCGCTTCCTGGAATTTATCAACTCAAATGCCCTGGATCAGCTGATAAACTCCCCTACTAGAGGTGAAAACATATTGGACCTGGTCATCACCAACATGGGCGACAGATGTTCCACTCTGGAGGTCAACCCGTCACTGGTTAGATCAGACCATAAACTAATCACTCTGAATGTCCACACTGCATCACCACCCCCAACCAAGGAAACCACAGTGAAAAACTTTTCTATAGCAAACTTCACCTTACTTAAGACAGAGGTGGTAAGCTTCACAGCCCCCATGCTAAGGGATAACAGTGCCCAAGATGCAGGAACCTTTACAAATGCACTCTATGAGCACCTACAAGGATGCACGGATTGTGCCATCCCTAGCAAAACCAAGACTCACTCCCCTAAGAGAAGGAAACCAGTCTGGTGGACCCCTGCCATAAACAGGCTATACAATAGAAGGAGGAAACTAGTTCAGAAAAAAGGCAAACCCCAAGAAGGAAAGACATCCTTGATCAGTATCAGTAAGAAACTAAGGTCCCTCATAAAATCATCCAAGGCTAACTTCGAAAGAAAAATAGCCAAGGATTTAAAAGATAACCACAAAGCCTTCTTTAGTTATGTCAAGAATCTAAGTTGTAACTCACAGATATGCTCTGAGCTACTGCAAAATAGCACAAAATATACTGAACCTACTGATATTGCCAACATCCTGGCAGATAGATTCAGTGCAAACTTTATCCCCCTCTCATCCTCAAAAGGGTCCACAACAATACCAGAAAAGTGTAGTGTCCCGGAAATCACAGAAGCACAGGTGAAAACAGCCCTTTCAAAAGCCAAAAGCACAGCATCAATGGGGCCAGATGGTGTCCCAGGCTGCGTCTTGCACAATCTATAGAATGGACTAACCCCCCCACCTAAACACACTGTTCAACCTCAGCCTCTCCACAGGCTACATGCCCATAGAATGGCACACAGCAACGGTTATTCCGCTCCACAAAGGAGGGGCCACAACTTACCCTGGTAACTATCACCCCATAAGCTTGACTAGCCTGGTCTGCAAGGCTATGGAGCGCATCATCATGGAACTCATTAACAAAGACATTGGGAACCTCCAAACACTTGACCCAACCCAGTTTGGCTTTTTTAAGGGCAGATCATGCCTACTAAACCTGGTTGACTTCTTCAAGACAGTCACCAAGGCCATAGATGAGGGGAAGGTGGTTTACACAGTCTACCTTGACCTCGCCAAAGCTTTTGACACCATTCCCCACTTAGGAATTATAGAAAAACTCACCAGCCTGAACATAAACCCCTATGTCACAAGATGGGTTGCCAACTGGCTTACAGACAGAACTCACACGGTAAGAATAGCGGGCTCCAGGTCCGACTCTAAACCAGTCACAAGCAGTGTCCTGGGACCCCTACTGTTCGGCATATACTTCTCAGCAGTACAGGCAAACACAGGAGGACTATGGCTAACCAAGTTCGCTGATGACTGCAAACTGGGAGCTATAAATGACTCTCCGGCTGACACGGACATTCTCCAAAAGGGCCTTACTGAGACGGACACCTGGTGTCAAAGTCATGGTCTCAAGCTAAATGCCAAAAAATGTATAGTAATCCAGTTTGGGAAAAACAAAACACTCATGAATTGCCACATAGGTGGCAGCCCCCTTAATATAGAAGAGGTAATAAGAGATTTGGGGACCCAGGTAGCCAGTAATCTCTCCTTTGACAATCATATTGCCAAAGTAGTTAGGAAATCCTTCTATGTAGCCCATCTAATTACTAAAGGGTTTGCATCTAGAAATAAAGAGGTCATAGTGCCCCTCTACTCGTTACTCATCAGACCCATCATAGAGTACAATGCCCTATTTGGGATGTACCTCACAAGACACTTCCAACAGCTGGAAAGACCACAAAAGTACCTCACCAAGAGGATTACTGGCCTCAAACATATGTCCTATGCAGCCCAACTGGAAAAACTCCGGCTGTACTCAGTGGCATATCGCTTACTCAGAGGTGATCTCTGCCTGACTTACAAAGCCATGTCCAACTCAGAATTGATGGACATGCTCCACCTAAAGAAATCCAAGTCACTGCGAGCCACTCGCTCTAGTGAGCTAAACCTCACCACAACAATAAATAGAACATGCTGGAGGGATAGATTCCTATCACCGAGACTCCCCATGCTTTGGAACAAAATTCCTAAATACATTAGGCAGAGCCCCTCACTAATACTCTTTGAGGGAAACCTTGATGAATGGATGGGTTACGGAAAACACACCCCTGGGATCACTTCATTGGCTCTTCTTGACAGAGGCTCAGTTAATTAATCAATGGGGTGGCGAAAGCTGACACTCTGGCTAGGCTTATAAATGCCCTCGGGCAGATAGCCTAGTACCTACCTATGAACCTATAAGGAATGACGGGTTGATAAGTAAGGTAACTCTGTCTTTATGGAAAGTATGGAGGTTTTGAACACAATGCTTGGATCTCAGAAATTCTTCCAGCTGAGATAATGGCCACTAAGAATATTCTTTTCCATGAAAGATATATAATTGAGTTTACATGTAGCTGAGGGTTCAATGGGAGATTATGTAAAAGACAGCAGAAGACATTTTAGGTCCCAAAGGGGAGTAGCATCTTTAAAGGGTGGCCTTAAGTGTAGAGTGCCTTTCAAAAAAATGTGTTCAACTTATGGTGCACTACAGAAGAACCGTTTATTCCAACATGAACATTGGAAATTGCTGCTAACTGTACTTTAGCAGTAGAAGAACTAGCTCCTTCTCTGAAAAAGATGTGTTAAAAATTGCAAGATATTGTGATTGGGGGCTGAAAATGAGTCAATATTACAGTTTTTGAGCCCAAAAAACACATCTCTTCCATTTTCTGGAGTAAAGTTTTCTGGAGGAAGGTCTATGGGAGGACAAAATGATGATGAACATTATTCCGCATAGGTTGTCTGGCTATTAATGGAACTGGAGGAATCAAGCAATCAGCCTGAGATTCATGCCTGTTGGGTGAGACAGGAGGTCCAGAAATGGATCCAGAAACCAAGGTGGTTGAATCAGGTGAGGCCAAAGAAAGAGAAACCAAATTTGTCAAGATCAATAAGGGACAATGAGGATGACCTTGTGGTTTACTATCAAATTTTCGAATGTAACTCTGTCGACTGCACTTTTGTCAAAATGGAAAATTAAACCCGGCAATGTCGAACTCCAAAAGCCAACCTAGGAATGGGTTTTAACATGGGTTGAGATAGGTATTCACTGCTATTGCTGAACCACAAACCTTGCCCCTATCTTGACCCATGTTAAAACCCATTCCTAGGTTGGCTTTTGGAGTTTGACATTATCATTTTTGACTTTTTGTGTTTGACAAAAGTGCAGTCGATGGAGTTACATTCGAAAATTTGATAGTAAACCGACCTTGCTCTTCAAACTTGCAGCTTTCTGAGGAAATTTGTGTACTAATGGAGTGGGAGGATATGGATAAAGGAGACCAGGGGTCCATCATGAAGTAGAGTGTCCCAAAGGGATTCCCCCTGGATTAGGGAAAAGTAGCTGCTGCATTTGTTGTTCAGGGGGATGCAAATAGATCACAGCAAGGCTGGCCCCATTGTTGGAAGATTGTTTTTGCAATCTTTTTGTTGAGGGCCATTTGTGAGGTAGAAGAATGCACCTCCTCAATTTGTCTGCTGTCATGTTGGACTTCCTTGGAATGTGCATTGCTGAAAGAAAGCAACTGGAAGAGATCACCCACTGCCACACTCTGAGAGCTTCTCAACACAATGGGTAGGATTTGGTTCCTCGGAGGAATGTGCATTGCTGAAAGAAAGCAACTGGAACAGAGCACCCACTGCCACACTCTGAGAACTTCTCAACACAATGGGTAGGATTTGGTTCCTCAGAGGAATGTGCATTGCTGAAAGAAAGCAACTGGAAGAGAGCACCCACTGCCACACTCTGAGAACTTCTCAACACAATGGGTAGGATTTGGTTCCTCGGAGGAATGTGCATTGCTAAAAGAAAGCAACTGGAAGAGAGCACCCACTGCCACACTCTGAGAGCTTCTCAACACAATGGGTAGGATTTGGTTCCTCTCTGTTTGTTGACGTACCAGATGACTGACTTGTTGTCCAATTGTATTGCAATTGTCCCCAAAGACAGAGCATTCACAAATGCCTGCAATGTTAACAGTACTGCTCTCATCTCCAGGACATTTATATGCAAATTGGCATCTTCAGGGGACCAGGTTCCTTGGACTGTCTTTCCCGGATAATGCTCCCCCCACCCTAGCTGGGAAGCATCATCCGTGATCACTATGGTTTTGGGCAGAGGGTGAATGAACAGACTACCTTGTAGAACCTGGTCTGAATGAATCCACAATTTCAGATCTCTCTTGCAGATGTGAATGATTCTTATCTTGTAAGATACTGGTTGATAAAGAATCAACCATTGAGTAGCTAGCACCCATTGTAGAATTCCCATGTAAAACCTGATGAGAGGTGCTTGCTGCTACAATTGATCCAGAAGCCTGAAGAACCAGTCAGGATGAAACTGAAGTGCTGCATATTATCTTTTTGAACTAAAATCTTATTATCTGAACTCTCAGTAATGAAAGGGAAGCAATGGCTGTCTCTGTATTGAGAATGGCTCCTATAAACTCTAAAATCTGAGTTGGTTCCAGATGAGATTTGTCATAGTTTATGGTAATTTCCAGATGAGAGCAAGTCTGGAGAACCCAGTCTCTTTCACATATGAGTTGATGCTTTTTCGGAGTGGTAATGAGCCAGATCAGATGTTACTGTTAAAAAGGGATAATTAGTAGGGATATAAAATATTGTTCAATAACTATAATAATAAATAACAGGAAGTCAGAAAAGCTTGGGGAAGAGAGACTGAATAAACAATTAACTAGAGGACAATGGGAGGACATATGTATAGCTCCCAAGTACGTAACAAAGTCTAGAGGGTTTAGGATTTTTGCTTGGAAGCATTTGCATAGGTATTTTTATACCCCAACCAGATGCCAAATAATTTTCCTCGGGTAAATGGCAACAGTTGGAAGTGTGATGGGGAAAAGGAGGTAACTGGGAACATATGTTTTGGGAGTGTAATGAGTTGACAGATTTGAAAAAACTATCTATAGAGTACGCTTGTCAGAAATATTGGTTCAGGAAATGGGTATAACTAAGGAAATTATTCTTTTGTGATAAGATACAGGATCTGCATTGTCTAGATGTAGTAAGGAATTGTTAAGTTTAGTCTGGCTTCCAAAAAAAGCAAGTACTAGAAAATGGAAACCAAAGTCTAACTCAACTATATTTGAAGTGCTGAATATTGTAACAGAGATAAAATAACTGGAAGTAAGCTCTTTAGAAAAGGGAAGGAGCAAATTGCATAGAGATAAATGTGAATTGTGGGAACAATCCATGCAGAATAATGTCCTGGAGGAGAAGTGAGGTTTAAGGGAAGGCAGGAATTTAGCAGTTTATGTAATGTTGGACTGAAGATAGTTATAAAAAGAACATGTGTGATATATAATAGGTTCATATATTAGTACTAGACCAACTGCCTAAGAAGGCAATTTAAGCCTAGTTAATTATTCCATTTGAGAATTAAACCCTACACCTTGTGTTTGTAAGGTAAACTCCCAACTGAAAACATGTTAATATCTTTTTCTTTCTTTTATATTAATGTATGTTTGCCTACATCTTTAGTGATAATTTAATAAAAATGGAACAAGGGTGAATCTTTGAAATGTATCAATGGTTAGAGATTTAAACTCCTAATCTAACATTTTATGACATGACACAAATTATTTTTTACCTATCCCTGCTCGAGAAGTTTAGTTCAAAAACCAATACTGTGCACAAAGGCAAGAACAACTAAATTTAGCTTGTAGCTATGAACCTCCAACACAATCCCCAGTTCCTCTTCCACCAGCAAGGTGGTATTCTAATTATTATGAATAGCTTTACATTGTCATAATCTACTTTGACTCAATCCATTCTGATCCAGTCTTTATCAGGCATGTTGTATTTCTTTCCTATGTTAAAATTAGTTTGTATCGATTCTTAACTTGTTTGCATAATGCTACAAAATTTTCTCACAACTACATTTAAATACAGGATTTACATTATACAAATAGTTTGAAAATCACAGTATTAATTAACCTCATTACTGGAAAAATTTCACATTTGATTCATTTAATGGATCTCTATGTTTCTGCAATTAACTTTTAACTTGTGTAAAGGGAGCTGTTTGTCTTAGGGGAGGGCACATAGGCCAAAGAGGCTATCATCTAGGCTCATTTGGAACCTGGCCAGTAGACCTTCAAAAGACATTGGCCTGTGTAGTAGTACCTGGAAACTCAAAAATATACCAACGTGAAGATGGGTAGTGGTGCCCCTGTAAAAAAAAGGACAGAAATAAAAATCCATGAAAAATTCTGAGGGAAATAGTTATGCCATAAGGAATATAAAAATCTTAACTGCTCTATATAGACATACAAGTATGTGTAACAAATACAAAAAATGTATACTATGTACTATATTATCATGCACTGGTACTGCTTTTTCTAGACCTACAAAAAGCCTCCAGTTCTGTTAACTATCTGTTGCTACCATATGACTTATCATTCTATAGCTTAAAATACACAACAGTCTGCTGTTTTTTAACAATTAACTGTATAATTCATACTTCCAGGTGTCAGAGGAACAATGCTCACAACTGCAACCAGTCAGTTCAGGTGTACCTCAAGAGTTTGCCCTTCTGCTCCTAATGTTTACTTTCTCTACCCATTAACTTGTAATAAGTCTACATAATCAAAACATGCTGCTCTCTGCTGATGATACTGTCCTCTGGAGGGTTTGCAATTTATTTGCTGAGCTTAGCTACAAACATAAAGTGCAGTTGTGTCCCACTTACCATAACTGTAGGTGTTTGAGTAGATAAATGTTGCATTACTGACTCTTGTGTCTTCCTTCTATGCAGAAGACTGACCAGCCTAATTTCCAAAATTTTAACATCATCCCTAGCCAATGGACATCCAAAGATCAACTTCTGGATCTGGGTATAAGAAGGCCATCTATCGGTGCCATATTC
This sequence comes from Protopterus annectens, assembly GCF_019279795.1. Taxonomy (NCBI): domain Eukaryota; kingdom Metazoa; phylum Chordata; order Ceratodontiformes; family Protopteridae; genus Protopterus; species Protopterus annectens. The sequence goes on along the minus strand of NC_056737.1, from coordinate 702,422,282 downwards.
AGGCTTTTTAAAGCAATGAACAAACAGTCTAATGCCTGAGGACATTGCAAGCTCCCCAGATATGTGGATATATTTGAGAAGGATGAAAAGCATAGGAGGCAGACAGGGGATAATGGAGACAAGAAGACTATCTGCTGAAAAACTCCACTACCCTTTGCACCCAGAAACTGGAAAACAAGTGGTCAGCAGATAGAGGGTTTGGAGGGTGGGAGTATGTACTGCAAAACTGACCTACTCTAACATGTACAATTCTGGTATGTGGGATACAGCTGTACTATGTTCTTCATATTCAGTGTTGCAAGTACTGGTTCATGGGAGGACTCCCAAAGCTAAACGTTGGGTGGTGGGTCATCTGTATGACTTTAGGCTGGATGCCAGTAACAAAATCTGCACTAAAGACATTACCTAGTTATAGTGTTTTGTAAAGGTGTGCAGTGAGTTCCACGTGGCTGCCTCTAGGATGGCTTAGATACAGACTCCATTGAGAGAAGCAGTGGTACTCACTTCATGTCTGCTGGAGTGGGATTTAATGTGCCCAGGTAAATTGTTTCCATGGTGTGAGTAGCAGAACTTAATGCAGTTAACTATTAATTTTGAAATGGTTTGCCTGGAGATGGGCTTTCCCAGTTTATTGTCTATGAAAGCCACCAACAACTGCTCTGCTCTATTAGGGGGTTTTATCCTGTCTAGATAGTATCTGATTTGCCTGTGCACATCCAGGGAGTGAAAGACTTGCACTGCCTAGTTCTGTGTATTTTAGCAAAAGACTGGTAGGTGGATAAACTGGTTTAAAGTAAGTTTAGATACCACCTTAAGCATAAAGATTGGGTTTGTTCTGAGGGTGACACTATCACTGTAGAAGACAGTGAAAGGTTATTTACAAATGAGGGTTTGTAGCTCAGAAACTCTCCTAGCTGCTATAACAGCTACAAGTGGTGTTTCAGGTGAGCATCTTTAAAGAGGTAATGGCAGCAGGTGCAAAGGGGGGGCAAGGTTAGTTTTTCTAATAAATAATTTAGATTCCATGCTGGAATGGAGTTCATTCTGAGTGGTCTCAAGTGAATCACATCTTTTAGAAAATGTTTCATGTGAGGATGCGAGAAGATAGGTGGGGCACTGTGCAAGAAAGTTGATATAGTAGATGCATGTACCTTAATACTAGAATAGGAAAGTCCTTTTCTAAAGATGCCTGAAAGATACTGTGAAACTGAGTTGATGTCTGCCTGAGAAAGGTATGTGTCCCTGCTGTGACATCAGGTGGAAAATCTTTCTCATTTTGTCAAGTATGAGTTCCTGGTACTGGGATTGCTTTCCTTCCTTAAAATGGAACGCATGTCCTTGGGGTAGGATGCATTCCTTGGAGTCAAAATCCAATCCTCCAGGAAGTTACCCTGAGGGTGGCTAGGTGGGGGTAGAATACTGATCCCCTGACTTGTCTGAGATCTACTTCCTGTGGTAGGGTGTGGAATCTCCTCTTACTGAGTGTCAGGAGGAGGGCAAACTAGTAGTGTTTCAGTCAGAAGGGGACCACTAGAAGCCTACTTGGTCTGTCTGTTCAGATTTTTGTCAGTACTTTGGAGATCATGGTTAAGGGAGGGAATATACACAGGAACATGTTTATCGATGTAGAGGAGACTGCAGAACTCCCAATCCTGTCTTGTATTGTGATTGACTGTGCAGTAGCCTGAAATCTTTATTCATTTGCAGCTGAATATAGATTCCTTACATGATTATGCCATTAATGATTTTCTAAAGCACAAGTATCTTGTACAGTGTACTAAATGCTACGTATATTTAAAGGTAACACCTGATAATAATGATGATCTGTGTTCTTCAAATCAAAAGTTGGATGATTTGCTTACCATTATTAGAAGTAAATGTAGACTTACTGATGATTGCACTTGTGCAATTTATACACCTTGGAAAACTGCTGTTACATATATTAATAACTGGACTGATAAGATAAATAATGCTAAGCAAAGAGCAAAGAGAACACATTTAGGAAAGGAAGCATCTATTGTCTGTAAAGATCATTTAACCCTTATTGAACAAGATAATACCACTGAGTACTTTGGAATTTTGAACACAAGTATTCAGCATCTGAGGATTCAGAGCATATAGAAAAATAAAAAGAAAGAAAGAAAGAAAAGGAAAAAGTTCACAACAAATAACAAATACGAAATAGAAACTGATACATGTCTGTAAAGCAAAGAGAATACATACCAAAAAGGACACTGCTTTGTTATATAACACACAAATTACAGGGAATGATAACATTTTTTTTTATCACAAAACCTTCAGTTCATAAAAAGGCATCATTTTACAAAAGAGAAGGTAGAAAAAAAGAGGGGAGGAGCAGGTGAAAAATAAGAAATCAAAACTGAATGTGGAAGGATTGACGAGCATTATTGTAAGAAAAAAAGAGAAGAAAGACAGAAGTTGACAACATTGTTCGAGTAGTGGATGTACAAAAACAGCTGGACGGACACCCTCTCAAACATACAATACCATAAAAATTCTGGGTACTTGCGTATTATCGCAACCACATTGCAGAAGTTACATAATTCCTTATGTTTCTGCAAAACGATGTCTAGTAACATAAGAACGGGTGTGTAAAGTGTTAATTATTTTTCTGTCAACTTGGTTTTCACCTAGGGAGAGGAATAAGGTCCAAATTCCTTTTCTCTGGTAGCGTCCTTTCCCGACCTATAACACAACTGCTGCTTGACAGTGAAGTACATATGTATATTTTATCAAGTTTTTATTAATAGTAAATGCTTCAGTTCTCCAACATCTCGATTTTCCTTCTTTTTCGCACAATGTCTTGATGTCGATGTCATTACAAAGATACTGTTTAGCTCCTGATGGCATTACCATTATGGGGTATAACAGCATCTTCTTTCTTTTTTAACACATTTCTTTTTATTTGTTTATAACCAAAGATTAACTACATGAGGGGTGACAGCAATGAAAAGATTGCCAGGATGAAACGATGTTACATAACAAGTGCAACGATAAGTCCACTGAAAGAAAAGTTGAATATGAACAGGAGTTTCAGAAGGAGAAATAATGATAATAGAGTGACACTTGCATTCTACATAACATTTTAAAACATTATTATGTTTTCCATACACATATAATTTCTTTTGTAATGATAGCATCATAAAAAAGGTGAATTTTCTTCCCCAAATGATAGCTTCAAGGGCTGCCAGAAAACATCAACAGTCATTTACAATGTGGTTGCGATAATACGTAAGTACCAAATTCTGTAATAAAAGCTTAAAAACTTTCAGCTCACAAAACATAAAAACATTCAATAAAAATACAGCCTATAAAACATTAAAAACTTGTGGGGCAGCTTCCTAGTCCTTAAAATAGGCTTCAAAGATAATTTGGCATTTAAACCAGGAAAAGTGTCAGCTTTAAACTGAATTATCCAGCGTAACTCTGCACATTCTGTTCTAGCTTTTATTACAGAACTTTTATGGTATTGTATGTTTAAAAGGGTGTGTTATTTTATGTGAATGCTGAATGGTTATTGCTTTCTGTCATCACTGTTTGATTGTTTAAATAGTCGTTTGGCATTTTTTATCAATGGTCTGATGAAGCTACAGTTGTAGTGAAAGTGCTTACCTCATTAAATTTTTTTTTTTGCATCCCTTCGTGTGGTGGTTGGATTGTTGGACTGCTCATATTCTCCACATTGGATTTTACAATTCCAGCTTTTACCTGTCAGCTCTATCTGTTTTGTTTCTGCTTATAATTTTAAGAACAGTCTGGACACTTATTATGGGAACACCTGTTCTGGTATATTTGCAGGCTAGATGGGCATTAATGCCTGTGCTTGAAATATCTGCATGCATGTATGTAATGCATCTGTTTTGTAAGCTTGTGTCTATTGATTTCTGGAACAGAACTTCTGCAGCTGTTTGTTGTGGTGAGAGGGTATTGAGGGGATCTCCCATTGTATGGTTAGACCAAGGAAGACCTCTCTCTTCAGCATCCATTCAGTAGGATCTAGAAGGTCCCTGTTCAGAGAATCTGTCAGGGTATTGTTCTGGCCCAGAATATAAGAGGCTGACAGGGTCAATCAGGATTAAAATGTTTCTGGAAAGGCTACACAGATGGTAAGACAAAATTACCCTTTGTTTTTGTACCACATCGCTGTGTTGCTGTCTGTCCAGATTTGCAAGGTCCATGAGCTTAAGTTTTGTTGAACAGCTTTTATGGCCAGTTGGATTGCTAGTAATTCATTCTGATTTGTCTGTAACTTCCTCTTCTGTGGGGACCAATTACCCTGCACTTTTAGGGAACCTAAGTGGGCATCTCAAGCTATGGCTGAACTGTCTGTGGTGATGGTCTTGTCTGCTTGTAGTAAAGTGAAATTTGCCCCAGGTTCCTTTATATGGTGTTGTTCCACCATATCAGTTCCTTTTTCAGGCATGGAAGGAGAAGCAGTAGGGTTTCTAGGGGTTGGAAATGTTGTTCCCCAACATTTTTCTGGAAACACGGGAGTTTCCTCATGTGTAACTTCGCAAATGGGATGATGAGTATGCAGGGTGCCATGTACCAAAGTATCCTTAGGAATTCTCTTATAATAATGGACTGCTTTGGAAGCAGACCAATCAGATAGCCTGTCAAGAAATCAGTCTTGTTTTGGAGAAAGAAGGCTTTCTGTTGAAACAAATCTATGAGGGTTCCCAGAAAGAGCATCCTTGTTTGAAGAATAGTTTGAGTGAGCGTTACCTTCTGAAGGCAGTCTACAGTGATCTGTAAGGCATGTAGGGTCTTTGGTGTAGCTTTTCCTGAATGAACAGTTGTCTAAATAGGGGTAAACATGAATTCCTAGAGTTCTACAATGTACTATCAGAGGAGCTAGACATTTTGTGAAAACTGTGGGAGCAGCAGATAGCCCAAATGGTAAAGCACAGAACTGGAAGTGGGAACCTGTTGCTACAAATCATAGGTACTTTCTGTAATTGTCTGTTATGGGGACATGGAGGTAAGCATCTTTTAGGTCTAAAGTGACCACAGAGGCATCTTGGAAGATCATGGGCAGCAATTTTTGCAATGTCAGCTTTCTGAATTTTGGGGTGTTGAGGAAGTTGTTTAGCTTTGAGAGGTCCAAGATGAACCTCCATGTGCCCTCTTTTCTTGGAAGTTTGAATATCTTTGAGTAGAAGCCTTTTCTCTCTTGTCCTGGAGGGACAAGGTGGATGGATCTTTGGTGAACTAGCTCCCTGAGGATAGTGGCAGGAGCCTTTCTTGTTCTTTTGGTGGCTTTGGTTCCCATTGGTTCCTGGTAGCTGAATTCAACAGGTTTAGGAAGAAATAGAGTTTGCCTGCCAGAGGCTTGGAGGGGACAGTGGGAAGGGTAAGGGAGGGTGGGGTACAAAATAGTCATAGTTGTTCTCTGTGCTAAGTGGTCTCTTTAGAGTCTCTGCTCTCTGTGATTGTTCTGGTTGCCATCTCCTAGATTTCCTTGGTCTTTTGCCATTGGGAGCTATCCCCTTGTCTTGTCTAGGTTGAAAAGTCCAAGATTTGGAAGGAAAATTCCTACTGTATCTTGGATTAGGAGACAGGTACAATTCTTTTACAGTTTTATTTTGCTTTCATTTTATATCTAGTTTCTCAAAAACTTGTGTTCAGCTGGAGGATCAAAAAGAAATTCCTTGTCCAATGTTGCAACCAGTAATTCATCCTTTACCATATCTGACAGGGGCTGGAGCCTGAACCATGCATGTCTGCAGATGACAGAACTTGTGGCAGATGCTCTACAGGAAACATTTAATGCATCGCAGCCACATTTTAGGGAGTGTCTGAAGACTTGTAAAGCTTCTCTAGCTGTCTTCCTGGATTTTCTTAGATAAGGATCTATCTGCAGTAGAGTCTACCTTAGCTAGAATTTTGTATTGAAGAGATTCAAGGTACTTTAGCATACAGAATTAACAATTCAAAGCTCTCATTGCAAGGGTGACAGAGGTATATGTTTTCTTCTGGAAATCTGTATAACAATTTACTTCCTTGTTACTAGGCAGGGGTGTCTTGTTGGTCCCTTAGGTACACATTTTGTGGATAAAGTGAAAATGACAGAAATGTCAGTTTAGGGGGTTTGGAGAGATGCTTGTGAGAGTCAAGTACATTGAAAAATCTGGCTGACTTCCTACGAGCAGGGGGTAGAGGATCAGGGTGTAAAGAAATGTCTTCAAAGACAACATGCAATAAAACATGTACAAAAGGAATAGCCAGTCATCTGGGTGAAGACAAGCTTAACAGTTCCCTGTAGTGGGCCTGGGCCTGTGAGAACTGCTTACTTTCCCAACTGAGAGCCTTCTTCATTCTATGTAGAGTATCCCTGAAGGAAAGGTCCCTGGTGGGGAGCAGAAGACAGGCTGTCAAATGAGTCTGAGTCTGGGTAGGTTTGAGGTGATAACTAGGTTTGAGGTGACAACTAGCCAGAGTAAGACAATCCCTCCTCATCTTTAGAGCTAGGAAAATCCTGTTCCTTCTGAAAAGCTACCTCCCTGCTCCTTTTAGATGGGGAGGCCCCCTCAGAGGTGGAAGAATGAGAGGACTCTCTAGATTCCATGAAAGCTAAACACTCCTGTGCTATTTTAAGGAAGTCTTTTGCTTCTGTCAGAGAAGTAGTGGCCAGAGGCAGTGGTGAAGAAAAGGAAGTGGTATACCTTGGTTTGGGTGTCCATTTTAGGGGGGGGGGTGACCTGAGTATATGGTCTTCTGACAGTGACTTCAGTTGTAGCTTCAGTAATTGGGAAAGATAGGGAGTCTCTCTCTCAAGATCCACTGTGTGGACAAGCTGTGACCTCAGACCCGACTGATGTGATAGCCATAGTAGCATTCATAGATAGGTCAGTAACCATGGCAGTGTCCCAAGTGGTTGGGTCAGAGGGTTCAGACCTAGGATCACTGGGCCAGGGGACTTAAAAGATGTCCCACCTGGGTTGTCGATTGACTTAAGACCTATAGTTGGAGTTTTTTTGGTAACATCAGAGTCCTTGGCCTTTTTGTCTTTCTGTTTTTTGGAATGATACTAGCCAATGCCAGAGTCTGCAGACGCCCTGCTGTAGCAGTGGACTGCAACAACACTGAGGAAGTCAAACAGGGGAAAAATAAGACAGAGGGGTCCAAACAGAAAGATGGGTCTGAATGGAGAGATGATAAGTCACCAAGCAATGGAGAGTAGTATTGCTGAAATTTAATTCATCCTCAAATCTTGGTGAGTACCTTCATGAGGTAGATGCTGTTTTTCACAAAATCTCACAAAGATGATACTAATATGTAGACTGTATTTATATAGCATATAGCATGGACAGAAATAGGTCAAAAATTAAAAAAGATAACTGGGTGCACAAGACCCAGGATAAAAAAGTGCCCAATCCTGGTAGGTGCACAGGTGCCAGCACTGGAAGAAATAACAGTGTAGAATCCTCAAAATACAGAAACATTTCTAAAATGGGGCCAGCCCAGGCCCAGTGAGAGGACGGCCCCCTTGTTGTAGAAGGAAGTAGCATTTCACAAAAATCACAAAAGTTGATAGGCAAAAGAAAACCCATAAAGATGATAGAGTGGATTATTGAGGATAAGAAAAAAATGATGTATTGTTACTATTATGCAAAAAGCCAAGAATTTACAGACACAAAATATACAAAAAGATTAAGAAAGAAATTAGAGGAAAGAAAAATACTTCCACAAGAAAAACTGTCAGTTGCCGCAAATAAAAATTTGTGCTCATTAATACAACAGATTTGTGAAAAATTGTATATAGACCAAAAAACTTTGATCTGTTTGGAAAGAGAAGCATCTGAGGAAGCGGAAAAATATAAATAAAACCCTAAAAATTTTTGAAAAGTATAAAAAAGAAATATGGACATGGGGAAGAAAGAGAGATTTGATATGGTGCAATATTTATGCAAAGGTAAAAGCCAAATTAATCAATATAAGGAAGGCAGCCCCAAAGATATTTGAAGAGAAATACAGGCAAAGGCATCCAGATATGGAAAATTTCACAATAAAAAAATAATATCACAAAGAGGGAATGTAAAAAAGAAGATTAGTAAAGTAGAAGTTAAAAAATATAAGTTGAAGTTAATGAAGTGCCTGTGAAGTGAAGGTTTTGGTGTAGAAGGTCTAACACAGGTTCCATCACAACGTGATGGAACGAGTTCCCAATGTAAGGAGAAACAGGAAGATCAGGAGACATCTGAAAAAGAAATATGGATATGGGAAAGAAAAAGAGATTTAATATGGTGTAATATCTATGCAAAGGAGAAAGCAAAACTAATCAATACAAAAAGAGCAGCACCAAAGATATTTGAAGAGAAATACAGGCAAAGGAATCCAGACATGGAAAACTTTACAGTACAAAAAATAAGAAGATAAAGAGGAAAAGTAGAAAAGGAGATTAGTAATGGAAAAGATGAAGAAACAGAAACTGAGGTTATGAAGTACCTGCAAAGTGAAGGATTCAGTGCAGAAAATCAAATTCAGAAAGCACCACAACAAGATAGAGCAGTGGATATCCAAATTAAGGGGAAACCAGTGGAACAGGAAGCAATTGGTCAGCTGCCATATGAAGATATTTTGGAGTCTTCCACAGGAAACCAGTGTAAACGTTCACTTGAAACGGGACAGGAAAGGAAGGAACGGGAAACTGGAAACTCTGATGCAGTCAATCTTAAGGAGTGACAAGCCAGTGAGTTCCCATATGATAGAGCAATGGATGACACAGCAAGTGCCACAGGAAGATGCTATTGAACTTTCTACAGAATGCCTGCAGGAAATGGAAAACAAAAAATGTGACCTCAGTTTAGAAGAAAATTAGCTAAGAGAAGAGTTGGTTGATTTAATAGAGATAGATAGACATACTAAGATTAATGAAAGAAATAGACTGCAATAAAACACCCAAAATCAGAAGTTTGATAAAACAAATGAACACAGTAATTAGGACTGTTCATAGAGATCCATGCGATATAACAGAAGTAAACAGGATATATTACTGTGCAGCTAAATTAATAACTGATAAAGTTCTACTACAAAAACACAGGTTCTTGAGGGAAAGGAAGGGGGAGAAATCGATTACCATCATGGAAGTATCGAAAAGAGAGAACTATAAAGCAATTAAGACAAGAAGTGTCACCGTTAGAAGGGTATAGAAGAGGGAACAGATCAGCAAAGACACGTAGAAAGACAGATGTGATAAAAGCAATGCACAGGAATGGAAATCAAACCAGAAGTAGATACAAATCAGGCAACACCTGCATGTGCCAAAAAACAAAAGAAAGAATATAAGGTGAAGGACCAGATGAGAAGACAAGAAATGTGGAAAATGCATAAAGATAGTTGCAAGTATAGAAAACTCCTGGAAAAACCTCATGTTGATCAGGACTGAATGCAGGAATGGTTAAGGAGAGACAAATTCAAACCAAAAAATGAAAGGTTAATATTGGCGGCCCAAGATAGTAGGCTACACACATGTTGGTTTACAAAGTCCATTGAACATGTGGGAGAAACAGACAAATGTAGGTTTTTTAAAACAGAATTGGAAACAGTTGCACACCTTGTTGCTGGTTGTGACATACTAATGGCAGAAAGACTGTATACTGAAAGGCATAATAATGTGGCAAGACTGTTGCACTGGGGATTGTGCAAACATTATAATACTGAAGTAGCTGAAAAACACTGGAAAAGTGAGCCGCAAAGCATCATAGAAAATGATGAAGTCTACAGCAGATGGGATTACCCCTTACCAACAGTTCAAAAGACAGATGTGAGAAAACCAGATATAGTGGTCCATGAAAAGAAAACAAAAGTAACATTGATTATTGAAATCGCTACACCGAGTGACTACAGTGTCTTGCGTACAGAGAGACTCAAAGTCATAAAATATCAGGATTTACAGGCAGAAATGAGAGCAATGTGAAAGAAAGATACTCAGACATTTCCAATAGTAGTAGGAGCAACGGGTCTTATACAAAAGAATCTCCAGTCGTATTTAGATATGTTACTAATACATGTAACTCCATACGAATTGCAGAAGGAATAATTACTGGGCACATTATGGGTGCTGCGAAGAACACTTCTGGCTGACATCAAAGACTGAAACAATACTAATTTCATGAACTTTAATCATACTTTGACTTAGGAATGAGGTCCATTCCTGTCATGGTATTAGAAACCCAAAAGATATGCAGAAATTAAAAAAGGGAGAACTCCATATGGGTGGCTAGTACATTGGCCCTACAGTTTAGAGTTTTGCATCAGAATTTTGCATTATCAGGACAACTGAGGACATTGTGCTGAGGCCCTAAACAGAATATTCAAAACAAGTGAAAATCTTTATACTGGATTTACTTCTCACACTTCAAGAAATTGTTGACTTTTTTGAACATTGAATTAGTAGAGAAATTTCACCTTGGGGTACTTATCTTACTGGAAGATGAAGGTTCTCTGGAAAAACACAAGTTGACCAATGGACCATTTGCATACTGAGCACACATGAAGCCCATCAGATTACACAGCTAGAAACAACTGAAGATGGTGCCAACAGACACCCTTCTTATACCCTGATATCCAGATGATGGTCTTCAGACATCTGTTGGACAGGGAAGATGTAAAGAGTTTGTTAATCGGGATGGTCATAGGCTTCTGCATGGTAGGAAGACCCAAAAATCAGTACTACAACATTGACTATGAAGAACATCAATCTCTCTCATAGTTTGCCTGGGATTACAACAACTTGGTCTTAAAGGGTATTTCACCACTGCAAAAACAATACTATTTGGGAATCAGAAATATCTCAGCACAGGGCGTCAGTAACCAAAATGGGAAGTGCACTAGAAAGAACAAACTTAGAAGCATTTAGGTGTTTGTCTGGCAATCTCATTCAAAAAAAGTATATGTAAAACACTAGCCTTGTTAAGTACTTAAACAGAGTCGCAAATCTACTTACTAAAGAAATGGAAGAAACGTCTTGCAAGAAAGTTGTAATTTCTATGCTTGAATATATGCTATCAATGACAGCAACAACCTCCAACCTCCAAGGACAACCTAGAAAGATGCAGGATGCTCAAAATAAAATAAGTATGGGTTTTACAGCACCCTTTAAAGAGCATCTCTTTGCATCACTCTCAGTAACATGGGCTGGGTACTTATTATCTCTAATGGGCATTCTCTTTTTGGGTACCCTCATTTAGAAGGTTTTAAATGTAAAGCAATGCAGGCCACTACATCAGATTATGTTCATCAGACACATGATTAGAACACTTAAGCCATCTGCAGCACTTTTACCAATACTCACCATCCTACAGGCATCACTAAGGTATAGCTAGCTCCTTTTCAGACAGGGACCTTAAGATATGGAATTCAATGCATAAAATATTTGTGCCCTAACTCACTGCTTCTTCATACAGATTAACAGTCAGCAATATGCAGCTTCACTGCTGATGTGTTATATGAGTTATTCATCCACTATTATATTTTTATTTCACTACAGGTCCACATTTGAAAGAGTCCATATTTGTGATTATAGATTATAACAGTATTGATTTATCTGCACAAGGGACTTCTGTACACAGGCTAGCATAGTTAACTATTGTTTCATGGATTTGTTGCAAGTAGGCTACAACTAAAAAAAAACAGGACATTAGCAATTACCTGTAATAAAATAAAATGAAATAGAAATTAAACAATAAATACATAAACATTTCAAAATCTGAAATAAAAAATATAGTTTTTTTGGTGTTTAATTTAGGACACCAGGTATTGCTTCCTACTTTACAAGTGAAGATGGGATTAATCACTGACACTACAGGCAGTAATCAGGGGTTATATCTTTCAAGTATAAGATACATTAACTCTTCAAGCTGACTAAAAGAATACCTGTGTGCATGCTGTCAATACTGGCCTTCTAAAGCATACTGCATTATTAAAAAACATGTAGGTTCAAGTTAAGGACATATCTGAAGTTCACATCTAAAGACTGGAGTCAGGAGTCTGCTGATGACGTTACCAAGATACTCCAAAGTTAAAAAAAAGACAAATTATGACAAGACTGGTCTAATGTCCTTATATATGTATTCACTGCAAATACAGTTGGGGGATATAACAAAACATATTAAGAGTTATAAACTAGGGAAACCATGGTCCTGGGAAGAATGTTGCAGAAGATATAGTAGAACTTCAAGCAAGGCTAATTAAAGGTAGTAGAAAATTTTACTTCTGTAAAAGATAGATGAATCAATGCAAAAAAAAATTCTCATGGACGTGAAATACCAAAGAAATGAACAAATAGACTCATTTATGCCACTTATAGTAGGGTATAGACCCTCAAAGCTGTGGTTTAAGGCCAACAGAACTGAGGTACAAGAGAATGGGGAAGTAAACAGCGCATCTGTGTAACAGATTGCTGACACAAATCAGTATCGAAAGAGCAAGTAGTCCAGGTCTCTTTCTACCATTTCATTCTGAGATTCTCTACTATCCAACATTAAGAATAAATACAATTGGAATGTTCTAGTCTTGACTGTATGCATAGCATGGTTAATACTTCTATTGCAGAAACACCAACTTTATTTAAAATGCTATCTGTCAGTTTGATATTGCAGTCTGCTTTTTGCTGCTCTTTGTAGGTTCCCAGCTTAATAGATATATACTAAGCTAAAGACCACCAGGACTGTTAGAAGACTAGCTGTGTAACACAAAGGTGACCCACAATTTTGATTTATATAGAATATGATTTACTGACTGCCTCTGTCCATCAAAGACACGGGCATCATGAATTTCTAATTACTCATCCATTGGTCCAAGTTGCGCTTAAATTTATGTTGCAAGCAAAATTTAGGTCTTTTAAGTAGTTCTGACACTGTTTGTTTTGTGAATGTGCAAAAGGCTCATCACAACAGGGTCCAGGGATGCCTTGTATGCCAGGCAAAGATCATCTCTCAGAAGTATGTATGATACCAAGTAAAGAGATGGGGCTTTGAGGTGATCATCACAGGACATTGTGTTTACTCCCTGAATTCCTTTTGTAAGGAACCTTTGTGAATGTTCCACTTGCTGCATGTGTTTGGTCAGGTACATACCATAGGAGGCATTATACTCTGCAATGGGTCTGATGAGGCTGAGTACAGTGGTATGATGACCTCTCTGGACCTAGATGCCATATCCTTGCTTATAAGTTGAGCAACAAAGAAGAATTTTCTTACTACCTTGAACACATATTGGTCAAAGGCTAGGTTACTACCTAGAGGAGTTCCTAGATCCCTGAGTAGTGAATCATCTTTTAGGGTTGTTTTATTTATGATGTAGGTACCCACTGGCTAACTTCCCAAAAGGTATTACAATGCATTTCTTGGTACGGAGTTTACAGCCATGGCCTTGGCACCAAGGGTTTGTCTGTGTTAGACCTTCCTGAAGGGTGTCGTCATCTTGGAAGAATTTAATGACCGCTCCCAGTCTGCAATCATCTGCAAACTGGGTCAGCCAAAGGCCTTTGACATTGGCTTTGACATCCGAGAAGTAGATGCCAAACAGGACTGAGCCTAGCAGAAAGCCCTGGGGGACACTGGTGGTGACCGGATTCTTTGTGGAGGTCACTTCAAAGATTCTAACCTCCTGGATCCTATCAATGAACCAGCTAGCTATCCAGCATGTTATAAAGGGGTTTATACCTAGTTCTGTAAGTATGTTGACAATGCATGAGTGGAGTATTGTATGAAATGCTTTACCAAGATCTAAGTAGGCAGTATGCACCGTTTTCCCCTCATCCATTGCCTTAGTGACGTCTTCAAAGAAATCCACCAAATTCAGTAAGCATGACCTTAGTTTGACAAAACTAAATTGGGATGGATCCAGTGTCTGGAGGTGTCCTATGTTCTTGTTAATAATTTCCATGATAATTCTTTCCATGGCTTTGCAAATAAGACAAGTCAGACTAATGGGTTTTTACTTTCCAGAATCTGTTGAAGGTCCTCCCTTATAAAAGGGGATGAGGATGACCATCACAGTCCTCCTTTTTTGTGATACAAAGCCTGTTTTAAGACTATAGCTAAATATGACTCCTGGGGTCCTGATAAGTTGTATTTTAGACTATTCAGGAGGCATTCTGGAATGTTACCAGGGCCCATTGTGGCTGTGCTCTTGACTTTAGTGAGCACAGCCAATACATACTCCCTATTAAGAGCTGGAGGGGTTATGTTTGAGGATATTTTTGGGGGATGGGTGCAAATGAGAGGGGGATACATCTGGAATTTAATTTGTCTGCTAACAGGTTTGCTATATCACGAAACTCGGTGAATGTGGCACCACTATCCACCTGTTCAGCACACTATTGTGTGCTGCCCTTGAGGTTTCTGATACAGCTGATGAAGGAGGCTATCTTAATCTCAGAGATGGCTTTGCTTGACCTAATTAGCACTCTTAGTTGCTTATTTAGTTTAATGAGAGAGTTTTTATTTTTATGGGAATTACCCTTCCTGATTTTTCCACAATTTTTTTCCTTTTGTCGCATATCCTGTTTAATCTGAGATGCCACCCGGGGAGTTTGTTTCTGCAGATAATCTTGGGATTACTTCTGGTATATACAGTAGCTCCCATGCAGCCATTGACGTGGACGTACAGAGTTTCTGAGAGCAATTCAGCATAGGCTGCTGTATTCTTGGGGTTTAGAAGGGCACTGAATTTTGACAAATGATCACTTAATAAAAGGTAATTTGCCTTGGAATAGTTCTGTTACTGGTTTTAATGGCATTATGGAGCTGATTTTGATTTTGAAGGAAACAGTTTTATGGTTAATCCTTACCAGGGAGGACAACACATGGGGAAAAGGGTGCTGAAACATTCTCGCATATTTGTGAGCACGAGATCCAGTATGTTGGAGCATCCAGTAAACGTATTCACTATTTGGTCAAGGATGTTTCCATTTATGAAGTCCAGGAATCTCTGTGCCTGTAGATTTTTGTCTAAATATTACACTCTATAAATACTATAAGACTTTTTGCTGCACAATTTTATATCTGCAAATGAATTTATATTCTGCAAATGTAGTTAACATTGTATAGTCAGCATGAAGTAGATGACTTCTTTGTTTTGTATGTTTGTCACTGTCACTGAAGCTTCTCTATAAAGTAATTTATACTCTGTAAATGTATTACATATTGTATACTCAGTATGAGGTATATGACTACTTTGCTTTGTATGTTTGCCTTTGTCAATGGAGCTTTTCTCCCCGGGCGTCCCCTGAAAATGGGCTCATCAAACTGAAATAAATAAATAAAAAAATTAATTTGGGAGCGCATCAGATTCCCAGTATATACAGGTGCAATTAAAGTTTCCCATGAAAAGGGTTAGAGTTGATGGTAGTTGTCTCCAGAAGGTCCAAGTATGCATTGTAAGCTTCTTGGGATATGGAGGGTGACCTATAGATGGCTAGGATATCGTACGGGATCTTGCCTATGGTGATCTGTGCATAGAGGAACTCCAGTATGCCATCCTATTTGACCACCCTAGAGATATACGTATTGTTGATGTATATTTAGACACCTTCAACTTTAGCCCTTGTCTGTGCAGCAACTAGTCTAAAATTGTGGAAGACAATGAAACCTTGCACTGCTGGGGTACTCTCTGCCACTTTAAACCATGTCTTAATAACTGCACAGATGTCTATATTCTTGAGTGTGAAGAGGGCTTAGAGGGAGTGTAGTTTTTTTTATTTAGGCTCCTAGCATTGAGCAGTAACACCTTGAGTAGAGTTTATTTTGCTAAGTCAGTAAGTTTGCTAATTTGACATTGCCTAAAAAAGCACTATGGAGGTGGATAACATTTTAGCCAAAATTCACAAGCCTAAAGGGGAAAGGTGCAGACCATCCTTGGCAAAGTAACATAGTCTGTTAACCATGTCCTCCCCAGCTGACAAATATTGGATCCACATAGAATGACAGCAGAACAACAGCTACTTGTTGAAATCAAACATTGTTTGCTCATATTGTGGCATCATCCTTGGTGATTGTAATATATTGCTTAATGCTAGGCTCATGAGACACACAGTCTGAAAGTTCCATAATTTCTCTCTTCATATAGTCCAGAGAGGTACACCTCGGGTCATTTACACCTACATGGACTATGATGGAATCATACTGGTACCTATAGTGTAAGGATGTGAGTGTTTGCATGATTTGGTGGATCCTGGCTCCAAATAAGCAGCTAACAGTTATCTTCTCCTTGTCCAGCCTGAAAAAAAAACTGCTGTGAATTTCTGTAGCCTTAAATAAAGAAATAGAGAAATGCTAACATGCTATTTTATGTAGCAATACAAGCAGAAATTATAAAAGATCTTTTACTGCAGATATAATATTACATTGTAAAGTTTCCTACCAGGAATTTTTTTTGCCCAGCTAATCATATGAATTAGTTCTGCGTCTGCCAGCTTCGTCAATGACATCATCATACTGGCCTGTGTGAAAGGTTTTGAAGGATAATAGGATAAGATCACCTCTCGAGGTTCTGCTTCTTCTAGTAATGAAACAAATTGTTCTGAACTTAGACCACTTAAACTACTGGCCTTCAGCTGGACTGTCATAGTTTCGCAATTCTTCTTTGCTTTGCCATTCATCTGCAATGCATTCTCTGTGTGGCGCTTCTGCCGTATGATTCGATAATGGCAACGTTCTCTTCTTGTACCTATAAATTGGAATTTACAAGTTAACTGCAGTTTTTCACTTTTATATTAATACGCATAAAATCACAGCATTTCTAAAAGATATAGACAACTGTCAATCACATTGTGTAACAAGACCAAAAATGTGTGCAGCAGACTTTTACTTTCTGGCATATTTTGTTTTGTCTCTTATCACTGCAGCTTTCCTTGTAGGATCAGCCATGAACTGCATTTTTATCCTGTCCCCCCAACATACACATACAACAAATAGTGTTAAATGAAGTGAGTGCCTTCTCTGTCTCCTCTCCTGCCCTTAACTGATGTACTGTGGAAGGATGGGGACATGCACTGCATATGCATGCACAGTACATCCGTAGTTGGCACATGAGCTAGCAGAAGATGAAAGTGCCATCATACAGTTACATTATTTAAAAAAAGTTAAACAATTTCTTTTTTAAGTAATGTCATTGTATAATAGAAACTGTACACACAAATTGTCACCTAATGGCTGATCAATCTGATTCAGATATATTAAACCACTAAATGAAAAGAGTACATACGATTATAGTCTTCAGAATAACAAAAGCAGGGCTTGAGATATAATACACACATACACAAACACAAACACACACATGCTATTCAGAAGATGAAAATAAGAAAAGGTAAAGATGATCTGGTATAAATGTAAAAATGTTCATATTCATAATATGATAAACAATCTAACAAAATCAGTACATAACAACCTGAATGCAATGTACTTTCAATTATATCAATAATTATCTGACGTAAACATCAGCATGAATATTCTAAACCATGACCCTCGTGTAAAGGTCAAGGAGTAGGGTCATGCTCAAATATTTTTTCTCTGTTACTATGCAGCTGGAACCAGGCTTTCATCATGTATAAATGTTGTGCTGTATTAAGCAATGTGCATAACTACAGAGAAGTAGAGCATACTGCAAACTAAAAAGGAGCTGGCCCCATTTTCATGGCATTGTGTCAAAAATGACAAACTGATGTAGTGCTCCCTGGAGAAATAAAATATTTCAACATTTATCTAACATAATCATGTGATTTTTTTATTGAGACTGGCCTGAAAACAATCATTTTACTAATCTTTACACAGCACTTAACTGGTCATAGAAAATAAGGATATATAAGTACGGCTCTCACACATGCAACCCCCCCCCCAAAAAAAAAAAAAAAGCAAAGCCTGTTTAAGATGCTTTTATTTTTTCACAATAAGGAAAATTATGACTTTGATTAGCTATGGAGAAATGTACTTTCCATTTTATACATGAAAGCGCATATTCCGAGCATGGTTTTACAATCATGTGCAGAGAAATGAGGATTATTATAAAACCTACTGTAAGAAACATATGACTTAGCTAGCAGAGTAGTGTGAATCTGGCAATTCAGAAGATATGTAAATTTGTGACAGAATTGTTTTTAGTATCACTGAGAGGGATGGTTCTCTGAAGTAGCAGCTGCCACAGCTAAAGTTAAGCCAAATTTGTACAAGTAGATTGTCAGTCTGAGCTTGCTGAGATAACAGATGCAAAGTTTATGGTGAAATTTGTCACAAATGTGGCAAACAAGGGCATTGTGAAGTGTTGTGAAAACTCACAATTATTAAGGAGGTAATGTCTGGCAACTGAGATTTCCAGTGCTCACTGCTGAATAAGTTAAACAGTGATAATATTTGGCAGACTGTCAGTCTAGTGAATAGTATATCAATATCGTCTGAATTACTCACCAGTGCTGCTATTTCAGTTATGTCATAGCAAATATATTTAAGCCCAGCACAATGCCCTCTATTGTAAAATACCTATAATAACACTTGAAGTCTGAGTGGCAAACTGAAATGTGTGGGAAGGTTTCTTGCAGATATGTAAAGGGAAGACCAATGGTACAGTACTGGTTTCACTCTCATTCTTCACTCTCATCAAGTTACCCTCTCATTCTTTTTTTTTTTCCATACAGTAATTCTATTTATTTATTGCATACTAAAATTAATATATTCCTATTTAAGTGCAATTCGAGTCACTCCATTGTTTGCAATATCACCCAATCTCACCTTTGTGTATGTACTTTTCTTTTTGTGTGTTAATTATCTAATAGTCAGTGTTGTCCAATGTAATAAATAGTGTACAAACATGTGCGACAGCTACCTAGATATTTAGTTTTTTACTATAGTTATTGTTTATTCGTTAATCGCTATCATGTCTGTCTTTTTGTGTTTGTTTTCTCCTGTAAAAGACATGATACTCGAAATTTCATTTAGAAATTTAGCACTTGTGTTTCCTTAATGACAATAAAGTTTCTTTGAATCTTTGAATCTTGAAAAGGTTTTATTATTAAAGACCATTATGCAAAATGTCTGCTTAGCTGAAAAGTACCTATGAGATAGAACTAATTGTTAAAACCAAAAAAGTGAGTTCAGATGTTTTCAGGCTTACCAATCTTCTGAAAGGTGAACCAGTTAAGATTAAATTCAAGTCTGATATTGTACTGTATATCTTTTTTACAATACAGATGGTCCCTGCCCCCTTCTTGCCAAATTGCAGGAACAACTGTGACAAAGGTAGTCACTTAGGATTAGTGAAAAGTCAAGTAATTTGCATATTGGAGCACAACACGCCCATGGCTTAGTGGGTAAGTAAAATGGTAGCGCTTAAATCGATGTAGAATTTAACTGCTTGAAAAAAAACAGGGACAAGGCAGAACTTTTTGCTGTGTACTTTGGAGGACATAATACAAAAACTGTCTGGGGGCATATGTAATTTCTCAGCTTGTTGCTTCTGCTTTACTTTGGAAAATAGCTCTTGATCCCATCATCATAATTTTACAGTCAATTTGCAGTTTTGGTTTCAATGACTCCCGTTTTGAATTACATCTATTCTCTCAGGAGAAGGTCAGTATGTTGCTTCGAGGTTATGGACATACCATTCCTGTAACAGATGATGTGCTTGTTTATGGCAGAAATGAAGCAAAAAATGACCAACCTTAAAAGCAATGCCACATGCTATCTTAGATTTTTGTTTTGCATTGAACAGACAGATATGTAACTTCAGAACGCTTGAAATCTTAGCATTTTGGATATGGGATCAGCAGGTGAAATTAAGTCTAATACCAATAATGAAGTTGCAATCAGTTGTGTTTCATTTACTTACATTAGCAATGAGTATGCATTTATATTTACTAACAAAAGAAAGCATCTAGCTGTAGTTTGGGCGTGGGAAAATTCTGCATATTACTTGCAAGTTATTATAAGCCAGTAGTGTCACTGATTAATGCACACAGTTTTTGACAAGGCACCACTGACTTGCCACAGATTAGTAACTTTACTCATGAGATTTAATGGTAAAATCATGTAGATTTTGGGATAACAGCAGCTTGTACTGGCTTGTACTCTTTAAATGAAAGGAAAGCTCAACTTCTAGAATGCAGGATGTTGTTGGAGCATTTGTGTAGATACTAGTGCACAGACGACAAGTACTTGGAAGATGTCAGATTTGGATGTAATTAGTGACTTCACAACTAAGGGCAAGGTCATTTGTATGATGGTTAGCTACTTAGAATGGCACTAAACAACCAGTGCACCAAAACACTTCACAGTACATGGATATTACATGTCAATAGTACATAATTCAGAAGAGAACAGTGCAAGGGCAGCTTGCATAAGATTCATGAAGATTCCCAGAACTTGGCTAAATGCTAAGAGAGGGCTCAAATGCTTGTACTGGCACAGATATCAAACAGTTAGTGAATGCATGCGAATTTTGTACCAAACTACAACAATGAAAACATCTTCTAAGACTTATAGCAAAATGTTTTTAACTTATATTATTTTTACAAAAATAAAATATTGGTCATGGTAGATTTATTCAAATGTCGAGAAGCTGCCCACTTACTGCTCATTGTAAGAACATTTCAAAAATTCTTTATAAAATTTCAATAAATGCCTTATTAGCAGCAATTTAATACAGCTATAGAAAGGGGAGCTCAGATAGCCAAAACAATTCAGAAGCAACCAGATTGGCTTCAGTGCATTACTTGGTAATTCCTATGAATGCTACAGAAAATTTGTGACAAGACATAAAATTAAAACTACAGTAGTTCTGCTGAGTGGACAACTGAAAATGCAACCTATTAATTGAAGGAGAGTGAAAGAAGGACCAGAAAGCAGAACATTAGTACTATTTCTTCTACCAACTGGGGACATTCACGTAGTGATTTATCACTGTTAAATCCAGGACAAAGTGTTAAAAGTCACACAAGATGCACAAAAAGGCAGGAAAACAGCAACAGTGGTTGTAGGCCAAACTGCCATTGAGTTACTGTTGGACATAATAAAGAAAGACAGGTATAGTCATGTAAATGAATAAAATATATCCAAAGATGAATTCTGTAATCACTAAGCATAAAGAACAGATGCATTTTAACAATGATTGTCGAACCTTGAAAGCAGCTGCAGTAGAGGCAGCTATGACTCTTGTCACCCCTAGAATCTTACAAAATCACTTTTAAACAATGGGTCAACAGTTATAAACTAACGGTGTGCCTAAAGCTCAAAGGCAGAAAACAGCTACCAAGACATGTTAAGTCCACACTATATATATATATTATAATATTGTGTACAAGATGTATAATGGCAGACTAAGCTCTCCATTGTTGTAGATAAAAGGCACTCTACCCTGCTGCCCTGTTCTTAAATATAAGAAATATGTTGCAGTCAGTAACAGCAAATGCTCAAAAGAGTTAAGGTTCTTTTTTTTAATGTTTCAGTGGGTGTAGGTTTGCTCTGCATCTGAGATTACAGTACAGTTAAGTCAGGGAATTTGCCCTTTCCACTCTGTTGTATGATTTTGGAGTTGGTATATATAATTAGCAGTGGTTTGGGGTGCAGTATTTTTTTATTCGTCTAAAAGATATATATATATATATATATATATATATATATATATATATATATATATATATATATATATATATATATATATATATATATATATATATATATATATATATATTTTTTGATTCACTCAAAAGAGCAGACAGGTCTTATATGAGACAATAAATCAACATGACTGTTGAAACTTTGTGAATAAAATGTAAACAAGACTACTGAGTAATATACAAAATGGCTGTTTTCATGGGAAAATTCCATCATAACAAAAGGGGGAGGTGAAATATGGGAATTGTCCTGTGTCACAACCCTGACATAAAGGTTTGAAGGCATGGTCTTGGTAAGCTAGCATTTTGCTTGTCACAATACAGCTGGAATTGGGATCCCATCCAGTGCCAAAATGTTGCACTAAACAATATGCAAAACTGCTAAAGGAATAAAAAGTGCTCCAAAAATGAAGCTGTTGGTACCCAATTTCATGGCTTTATTATTTTCATGTTAGCCTTTTTAAGTATTTCTTAAAAATTCTTGGTAGGTCTTATAATTCATCTGGAACATAAAAGTAATGCCAGTGTACACTTAAAAATGTATATCCACTCAAACATCTTAGCTACTAATACCTTACTTAAGTATTTCATGAAGGGACCTAATATATTTTGTAACTGCTTACAAAATGCAAACAGATCTCTTTAAACTTAAGTTAGGATTAATTACTGCCAATCTTGTTTGTTGAAATATTCTGGTAGATATATAACTGATGTACTTTTATACAGATTAAATTGTGTATTTGTTCTTTGCACTTTGTACTGCTGAACATACTTTCCATTTACACATCATCTGCTAAATTATTTCCCTTGAGCAAAACAGAAGAAAAAGGGCACAAAACAGACCAACTGCAGCATTATCCATTATCCAGTTAAATAAATGCAGCATTTTATCCAATTAATACTTTTTCTTCGTGAACATTATTAGGTCCAATTCTTTAATAATTGAACTAAAATTAATCTATTCTATTTTGTTGTGAATGTGTTTGAACTTCTTTTCCTTTAGTCAATACAAGACTGACTGAATTATTTATTTGATCGTTAAAAACAGCCGTACAGTTTAGAGCTCAATATCTCACTTTGCTGCATGCACACATTCAGGATAAGGTGTGAATGAATTACACCATGTGCTTTATAATGAAACAAATATATTTTACCAGGGTCTGCTACAATTGGTCTTGTTGTAGTAGCTCGTGATACACCTTCTCGCTACCACTTCCTCGAAAAAACAAGTGTTCTAACTCCCACTAACCCAATCTCTCATTTCTATGTAGCTCTCCCAACACCCAGTTGTGTAAACTATCTATATAACCTTATCCAAACCTAAACCATAAACCTAAAACTCCCACTCAGTGCCCAACCCACTTCCTCAGTCTCTTACCTAAACTTCCACCCCCCCAACCCTAACGTCCCTGTTTAGTCCCTAAAGCTATAACTCCAACCCCATCACAAAATCTGAAGTCTCCAATTGCTTCCTAACCCTAAACTCCAACCCCTGCTTCCTAAGCCTAAATTCCCTGATCACTATCTTACCCTAAAACTCCCTTCTCATTCCCTAAATAAAAATCTCCCTACCCACTTCCTGACCCAAACATTTCATCATTGCACTCCCTAAGCCTAAAACCCTCCTCCCACTCCATCCCCACACCTGCTTGCCTAAGCTCATATTTGACTTCAAGTACAAGCAGCAGCCAATATGAGCTACAAAGCACTCAAATATCTGGCTACGAAATAGTGGTTTTCAAGTATTTGTAACTTGAGTGCCAGTAGAACATTTGATTTACCAATCATACCACAGAAACGATCCACTGTGTTCACTTTTGGTGGAACTGAGCTGAATCTCTTTCCAGCCACACATAAAGCTCTAGATGCCTATTATTAGGAAAATGATCCATTTCCAAGTTTTGATTAGATTCAACTGAAAACGCAGAGTTACTATAAAACTATACAAAACAAAGCTGAAATCTGTGCAACACAAATTCTAGTCAGTATTGCTGCATATTAAAACAAACTCTTTGAGATTTCATGCCATAAATAAGTTGATTATTTTACCATCAGAGCTAAGCAGTTAACTAGTGTTTCCTGTTTCAGGGTTGCTGTTCAATAGTTGCAACTGAAACTGTGCTGTGTAGACACAGAGGAAGATTTTAATTCCTACTGAGCTGTGCCATTTTTGCAACTGATGCATGTAGCATACAGATATAATTTCTGACTGTAGATAACAGGATGATGTGGCTGCCAGATTTCATAACAACATATATTATGCAGGTTTTGCTTTGCCAGAGGTCCCCTTTTTTCTTAAATGTAAGCTTATTAACTGTCCGCTGTTTAGAGAATCGGTTATTTTTGTATTCCTTCTTTCACAGTGCTTATACAGTTAGGAGAATCTAACCCCAACAAGATACCTGTATATCCATAAGAATCCAACAACTTAGTACGACTATGAGAGCAAGTATGTGAGTCTGCAGACAAAACGAAAGTCATGCAAAACAAAGACAAATACAAAAAATCTTCAGATATTTGGTATACAATTTCATCTGTTAAGATATATTTTAAGAAGCTGGGTCTATGGGTACAGATAGTTCAAAATGAAATTATATTCTGCCATAAAAATAGCCATCTAATATATGCAGCACATGTAATGTACAATTCCACAAAGCCATGCTACAAAAAAGCTTGTCGAGTTTAAATTATCTAGGATGCACTTTACATCACATACCACATATTCCACCACATGCACTAAGTGGGCTAGAACTTAAATAAAAAATAACAAATGTATCATGGCTCATGGTTATATAATTTTTAAAATAAAAATTTTCCCCAGAATACTTGGTTAGCTGCATTATTTCTTGGCTTAAGTCTATCATTTCAAAAGGCAACTATATACTGTCCTGACACATTCAGTGTCTGAGTTTGGGGTGTGAGCTAGACTTGTGTGTGTGTGTGTGTGTGTGTGTGTGTGTGTGTGTGGGGGGGGGGGCTACATTCTTAGTGCACAATTCCAAAAATCCTGACTAAGCCCCGATGGTGTAAAATATGTGTCGCTGAGTACATGTAGTCCAAACATTGACAAATATACGGCAACATGATACAAGAAATCTGATTCAAGCAGTTTACACACTAGACTAATCTATGATAGAATTCAGTAACAAAAAAAAAAAAAAAAAAAAAAAAAAAACAATTGTCAAGCCAGGTAAGTTTATATGAGAAATGAGAAAAGAACAAAATGTGTGTCATCTGGTTCAGGCATTAAAAAACAATGCATCAGTGTATGGAAAAAAGACATGAAAAACACATACCCCAGGATTTAGAAACAGCACAATTTATAAGACAAAACTGAGCAGTGAATGTCAGCACGCAGGGCAGGCACAATACATAGACATAGTTATTGTGGTCGCACCATGCCAGGAAATACCAAGGCTGGCATAGTATGCAAATGACGGTATAATCAGATGAAAATTAGCAACACTATGTTAATGAGGGAAATGGAGAATGCAAATGAGGGTAAAACGCATGGCAGAGTGATTCAGAAATGGATAAAAATTGTGACAGGAGTTATAACCACCAGTGTAGCTGCATGCCATAACATCATAGTGAACAGAGACAAAAGCTGTTCTAATAACGTAGGAGTAGCAACAATGTATATGTTAGCAGTCACCTTCTCCACCAGTGGCTGTGTAACTGCATATTGTCACTCTTTGCACTTTACACTACAAAAGGTTCAGCTTCTGCCTAACATTTCATACCCTCCATGTCACAGAAAGGGTCTATATTACATTATCGAAGTTTCAAAACTAGAATTTGATATGGTCGACACCATATAATCGAAGTCTTGAAACATCGAAAATGTAATAAAACACAACAAACTACAAAAGCAAACCATTTAAATGCTCTAAGCAGGGGGGCAAACACCCCTGCACCCCCCACACCCCCGCTACCTAAATATACCAACACTGAGATCGCACTACAGTGCAGAAAAGGGAAATTTTCCTTTTCTGCTCTGTACAGAGATCTCCGTTAAAAGATTAGAAGTTTCAAGACTTCAATCATATGGTGTCGACGATATCAGATTCGAAGTTTTGAAACTTTGATCTTCTAATGTAGACCCTCACAGAAATAGTGGACTGCTAACATGAGGATAGAAACACCATACATGAGTTGGTACACATGTGCTAACCTCACAAGCAAGCTCGTGGCATGCATCAAATAACCATTATTGCTATTACATACCTTCTGGTGACCACCTGGTGACACTGTATGAGTATCCAGGCATCTACTTCACTGATACTATATCAGTTTCTTAATGACATGCAATTAGCACATTGAGGAGCATATGTGGTTTTCAAATAGTACAGACAAAAGAAACAACATCATGCGGGCATTATATAAAATAGTTCTCTGAGGTATTTGGGGCCTTTGACTGCACCCTCATCAACATCAAGGCCCCAATTAGGACACAGGTACAACTGTATATCAACATTCAAGTGATCTGCAATACACAAGGTATAAAATACAATCAGTCAGTGTGCCACTGAGGTAGTGATCATGATTCCCACAACTAGTGCATGTCTGATTTATATTAGCAATTTGTGTGGTGCCCTGAAGTATGTTCTAGAAATATGTTGGAAACATTTGCTGCGTATGCGATGTACCACAACATGTTGGTACTCAAATTGATATAGCAGAATACTCCATTTAGTGGATAGAATAAGGCTGAGCCAGCAGCAGAGGACACACATGATGGGGAATTTGTGGAGGCTCAGCTATAGGAGATGGCCATGCAAGGTGGAAGCAAGTAATGTATACTATGAAGATGGCTAAAAGTCAGCAATAGTTCACAACTATAGGCCAAATTAGACATAACAAAGCAACAATGCATTCCATGCAGACAGAAGTTGGCAATAATAATTGTATGGGTGATTGGGGGAGGCCTAATGCTGTAAGTAAGTGTGTGTGTGTGTGTGTGTGTGTGTGTGTGTGTGTGTGTGTGTGTGTGTGTGTGTGTGTGTGTGATGGCCTGGTAAATGTGATGAGTTTGGAAGACTGTGCAAGGAGGGGGCAATGTCTTCAGTGTGGGGCACTTGTGCAGAGGTGGGTGGGGGGCTGTCAGATTGTATGTGGGTGAACACAGCTCCTGAAGATACTGCTGCATTGTGTATGTTCATCTGTGATAAGTCTGTGATGTCTTCATAAATTATGTGTGCTGTCCATGTCTATTCCTGCCCATGAGGATATATCCTCCAAGGAATGTCAGTTGCACAATACACAGCTGGCACAGAATGATGATCTGTGTCCCATGTAGTTTCAGCACATACCCCCATCTGCATGTGCATACACAGTTTGTTGCAGCACTGTCAACACTGGGAATAGCCAAGGAGGATACTGTGTTATGGGACCTAGACTGTCTCCTAACAGCCCCACTGTAGATTTTGTCACAAAAGGTGTAAAAAGATCACCCACAAGAATAGTGATGACCATGGTGTGAGGTAGCAGGAACCTGGGACATAGGGAATAGCCTCACTGCCAGTCAAAAATGCTACCTAACCTGGCACAGCCCTCTCTGAGTTTGCCATGCAGCCCACAGACTCCACTGATCAGCCCTGGAATGGCTGTGATGGCATTGGCCTGTGACTATATGACTGTCCTGCATAGCCACTGTGTACGTAGCTCAGGTGTGGGGAGGGATCCAGGGCATTGCCAGCTACCAGTATGCTGGATACCAGTGCCATCCAAGAAGAAAGGGTACTGCTAGCATACACTGTTGACTGCAGTTCCTTGGATGAGGTTGTGCCTTGGACTAATGTATTGATCAACTCTTGTCCTACAAGGGTATCATGAAGTTCTTGGATGGACTGCACAGAAACAAGAGGAAAGAGTTTGGAGGTTGAGCATTTTGAATTTTGGAACTTTTATAAAGAGACTGAGAAAAGACAGATCTAGTATAGGTCTCTAGGTCCCCTGGTTTTAGGATATCCTTGAATAAAATTCTTTGTCCAGTTGGAATGTTGGAAGTGGTTCTATGAAAGCCTGCGATAACACATGGGAAAGGATGGCTGGAAAGATATGAGCTTGATTTTCCAGGTGGGGAGGATCTCTCAGGTTTGGATGAAAAGTTCCCATGTCACTTGTATCCATTATGGACAATTCCAAGTACTCAGTAATTTGTTGTGATTTATGTCCAAAGACATAATTAAAAAGACTGGGTAGGTGGGGACAGAGGTGGAAGAGAAAGACACCCATGCATTGTTTTAGGTTTGTGACTGAGCTTCAGCACAATTTCATTTTTTTCTTAGCACCTCCTTGCCACTTTTTCTTGTACTAAAATTTCTCAAACTTCTGTTGGCATTTTTTAACCATCTTCTTAAAAAGGGGCAAGGACTGTATGGGTAGTTTTGATTGTATTTTAGGATGAGAGACTGAAAAATCTGCTTGCCCTATGTATCAGTTTTTTCCTTTTGCTCAATCTTTCTGAAGCCCAAGCTGAAGATGTACCAAATAATACTACTTGTCCAAGGTCTCATTAAGAATTTAGGCTTTTACATCTTCAGGAGGATTTTGAGACCCATGCCATTCATATATGTGTATCACTGCACCTGATGCGGCTGCATGTGGTACTTCATCAGCTGCACCATAAGAACATTTTAAGGAATGCTTATTTAAGATAACAAGGAAACTATGCTGAGTAAAGGATTTTACCTCCAAGAGGAAGGTAGCTCAGCAATTAATTAGTTCTCATCAGCAAATGTTGCCTGCAGAAACTTAACCATATGAGCTTGACAACTGACAGTTCTAAATGATGGATTATAAGACGTATAAACTTCTTCCCCATGCCAATTAAAAACCCCCCACCATCCTTGTCTGAGGGTACATAGTTAGCAGTAGTTAACTGCTCTTTGCTAAGGAAATTATAACTCGGTCTGCCAAAGGTTATGAAAGAGGAATTGGTAAGATTGGGGAATTCTATAAAGCCTAATAGGCTTTTGCATGAGGAGGTTGACTGTCAGGAGAAGTATAAGCATCACTGAAAGTGTCCTCCAGTGCATCAAAAACGGGAGAGATGTCAAGAGGTTTAGGAATATTTAATTAAATGAGCTCCTAGTAACTCCTTGTGTTTCAGAGATTCCTTTCTCTTCCCACTTGAAGAGATCCTTCATTCTAGATATAGTGTCCAAAAGACATTTCCTCAAGTGGAGAATTTGCTGACACATTTTCTTCAGACTCTGACTCCAAAGAGTCAAGAATGACACCTGTGAATCATAATCCAGCCCTATCTCTTTTACATATTACAGGGAGTCACTGTCAGAAGGAAAATATATCTTTTCTTTTTAATGGAAAGAGGCTGAGGAAGCAGATTTTTGGGACTTTAATATTTTGAAAAACCTTTTGGCAAAGCTGTACCATTCCTCCTTAGCTTATTTGGCAGAAGGGATCACAGGAAGAGAAAGATGTTTAGTTTTTACATTTTCTTTCTCAGTGTCTCTGATATCATAGTCCTGGTTGAATACAAAGAATGGATTTCTATGCAAAGCCCACTTACTGATCTCATAAGAGGCATATGGTATTCTTAACTGCAAGTGAGAGAAGAGGTACTGGGTTCACAGTCAGAAGAATGCAACTGATGGTCGGAGGACTTCAATAAAACCACAGTGGAGTCATCCAGTGGGGGCCAGGGAAAAGAGTCTGATGGTAAAGAGGCTTTTGAAGCCTCTTTTACTGTTTTCCTTTTCTTATGAGTTAGAAGAGTGAGAAACCAAGGTACTTGAGCCAGTATCCATTATTATATGAGTTAGCCACTGATTCTCAAAAATATAATAAGATTGCAAAGCCAGCTTCTTTGTGTCTTGGGAGTAAAAGCCATCCAAAAGCTTTCATATACTAGATGGCCATCCAATCCTTGGCAGGATATGTCTATCCATATATATGCTGCTGCAACAGTGATATAATGCTGAAAATTATGTGCTACCTCTGTACTTGTCTGCATTTTGCTTTCTTCCACATTCATATGCAACAGGTATGGGAGTAGCAGGGCAACTCTCCATTGGTGTGTGTTCCCTGGAATTTATAGATGCAAGCCATCTTTGAGCATGCCACCTGCAACCTATGTGATGGCTTCTGGGTAGAGTGGTGCACAAACATTTAAGTAAGACAGCACTCCCCCCGCCCAACACAGCATATGGCATATATTGTACTGCTCAGCTCATAGAATTGACTTTGGAGCTGCCCACCCATCAGACAACAGACAGTTGTAGACTTTAAAGATACTCCCCATGAATATATTTGAAAGACACCCACTTCAACGGCAAAACACATGTAAGATACCCCCCCCCCCATACTTCTCAACCTTTAAGCACAAGAAATCTGGACAAAGCCAAAAGAAATTGGGTGGGGGGTAAAGGCCCAAAATCAGGGACAGATGTTAAGTACTGCTTTTATAAATTTAGAAGGCTGCTAGAATAACAGGTTTTGCATTAGCATTCCTTTACTGAAGGATATGAAGTCTGAAATATAAATGTATGTTATTATTTAGTGACTTTACTCCTAAATGCTTTGCCAGAAAAACACACATTTTATGAGGAATAGACCAAAAATCTAAGTTAAAAATCTGGACATTCTGTGAAAAATTGGACAATTGATAGGCATGATCCCCCCATCCCTACACAACCAATGACAAAGAGGAATATGTTTTAAACATATCCCCACCCAATAATTGATTGGCAAATTTTGAAAAGACATTTCCCGCACTAATCAGCGAAAAATGTAACTATGTTGAAAGGTATTTTGCCATACCAAACAAGCTAGAAATTACAGATCAAAATATGATAAAAAGCAAGCTCCCTTACAATCAAACAGAGACACTTTTCAAAAGCAATTCTTCAATCTAAAAACTTACTAAGACGTATAAATTTTGAAAAGGCATTTCCCACACTAATCAGCGAAAAATGTAACTATGTTGAAAGGTATTTTGCCATACCAAACAAGCTAGAAATTACAGATCAAAATATGATAAAAAGCAAGCTCCCTTACAATCAAACAGAGACACTTTTCAAAAGCAATTCTTCAATCTAAAAACTTACTAAGACGTATACTTTTTAGGAGGCATTTTACCCTCACATTGTCTGAATCCTCTATCTCAAACATATATTATGCTATTATTAGTAAGGCACTGTGATAGTACACTTCAAAGCAGACTAACAATATATTTTGGCCCTCACCTCCACTAAGTAGTCAGATGTTGACTAACACCTACACAACACCTGCAAAACAGCACTGAGTTTTCATACATATTCCACCGACAAGTGTAGCCAATGTTCCATGGACACTTGCTACAACAACTGTAGATCTAGCTCTCCTGTATGTGTGGTTCCCATTCTTCAGTTTTTGCTTCCACAGTAGCAAATTTATTTTATGTAATAAGAACTGCAGTGGCAACAGATGTAATTATGATCTGATTTTGAGGCTGTTGGAGTGGCAATTATGTCAATGAGCCAATAAAAAGTAACTGACTGAACTGCACATTTTAAGCAATGTGCACTGATGCAAGGATGTGCTGTGAGGCATGTTCTTGACCACGTACCTGCAGTAGTGGCTGTGAAATGCAACGTACATACATAGGCAGGTCACTGCCCCTTATTGGATGCAGGTGTAAAGTGTGTGTCATAGAACATAAGGCCCTAAAACACAATAATGCAGTAAGATGTGGCTCATACAAACTGTGTACAAGCAGCACCCCAAGCACAACCCTGACATTCCATGCATTTGTGTGTCATATATTGGCATCATGCACAGTCACACTATATGGGTGTCCATCAGTGCACATCACATGATGCCTGCAAGGTGCATTGATGTGAGTGTGCTACCATATTCTTCCAGATTGTAACATGTGAAGTTGCTCAGGCTTCTGGGCTGCTTAGTGTGGCAGGGCTTCAAGGTAGTACACCAAGTCAAGAATATTTCTGTCCTTCATGTACAGACAGCATAGGGAGCACCTACTGGGATCCTCTTAAAGAATTCCCTAGTATAAGGTGGATACCTGGCAGTGCGTTGTCAGGTTGATGATTGCTGAGTCAGGCATCATCTGCACAGGTGAGCAGGGTAGGCACCATTACAATGACTTAAACAATTGCTGGCTTGGCATTCTTTACAAATAGAAAGATGAGGTTAGTGAAGGTGTTTCCAAGTTCTACAGTAAGTAGTTATGGCTGGTGCATTTTACTGTAATATACTATTAACTGCCCAGCTTACCAAAACTACACACCGTCTGACAGAAATGCACTGTACATGCAGGCTGCCTTGCTTCCTCACACATATGCCCTGTGTGAGGTGATTATGTTGTGAGAATATGAACTACAGGCCTGCATCTGCTTTCCTCCCCTCCCCCACACATGCCATGTGTCATAGTCTACCTCGTACCTGTGACTTTAGGTCTTTACAGTGCCCTCTCCATTACAATAGTCCTGCCATCTGTACAGAACACATGATAAGATTGCCAATCATACTGCTTGTATTGTTCCTTAAAAGTCCCATGGCAGCATCAATTCACCTTGGCATATCCTGGGCATGTATCCTATTAGCCTACTCTGTCATGTACCTTCAGGTTGGCATGTTTAATATTATATGACTGCAAGCCATTACATGATGCCCATGTTTAGGCCACTGTACTGGTAGCTGTGGCAGTGTCCCCCTGGCATGGTCTGAATGTTGCTCTGAAGGTATTACCCTTTGCCCATACAACACTGTACCAGACACATCTCTCGCAACAGCCCAGGGGCTGCACTTCATACATTACTTTCCTTGCATACATATATTGACTGCCTAAGATCTATGCCTTCTTGTCCCTTGTGATACTCTGTCTGCAATTCTACCCTTTTGCTGGCAGGTCATACCTATTCTCTACTTTGGCATTACATCCATAACAATATTTTACTTCTCCAGATGCATTTATGTCTGATTGTGTTACAAAGACTAGCCAATGTTTTCTCTTGTGTCTTTCTCTTTCTCTCTATCCTTCTTTTATATTTATTTATTTGATGTCCATTGGTTTATTTCTCTCCATTTTGTTACTATTGTATGCAGTGTCAGACACAATTGAGTTTATGATGCAGTAGTGGTTCCCTTACTATGGTCCTTCCCAGCCATTCTCTGTTGGGTCTCCAGCTGCATCCAGATATGCATATCCATGGGGCAACAAATATCATCCAACTGAAAGCAACCTATAAAGTTCCTTGTTAACCTCTAATGATTTATCTCGGGGGGGGGGTGCTGTTATCTCCACCTGATGGTAGTTCAGAGCATGTTACCAAGCAGGAAGTGGAGGAGATGTTGATGGTGCTTGGTGGTGCTGGTATAGCAGCTTAATGTCAGTGTCCACTTAAAGAACATCCTTGAGTTAGTAGCAGACTTGCATTACTATCTGGCTGTGGTTAAATAGTGACTCCAGTAGTCTGGATAGGTCATGCTTCAGGCTATTTAGGAGCCATCTGGGGATGTTATTGGGTCCTATCATGGCATTCTTTTGACCTTAGAAAGTGATAGTTGGGGGGAGATTTTGCTTGATGGTATTTCCTGGGGGAGAGAGGGGGTAAAACTGGAGCTGTATTTCTCAACCAGCAGTTTTGATGTATCTTCTAGCTCCATGTAGGTGGCTCAATTTATAATCAGTTCTGCACACTGCTGTGTGTTGCCTTTGATGTTTCGGTTCTTGGTCTCATGTAGTGAACATTGTCTTTCCCTGAGGTCTATCCCAATATATTTTTTGAAATAGTGCACACATTACCAGCAACTGAAAACAACAATATCTACTGATGTAAATCACTTGCAACTCTCGATCACCTATGCCGACCAAAAAATAATCAGGGAAAGCAAAAACTAGCCTGCAAACAATTTGGTTCTCTTCAAATGTATATTCATCTGTGGCCAAGATGGCAGATGTCATGCCTACTTCACCGAGAAAAAAGGCTGCAAGCAACATCCACAGGAAATAATTGAGGATTAATTCAAGTTCACTGCCTTTGACCAAATTCACACTGACATCAGAGGGGGTCCATATAACTTGTTTGTGGAAGACCGTGAACTATCTTGGCAGTAGAGAACTAATGCCTTTATAAAACCAGGCTTAAATGAACACTGCAACATTAGCTGCTTGTTGAAACTTAAAAGTTTGGATAGGAAATAGAAAACAAAGAATAAAATAAAATATGATACTAGTGCAAGTTTAATTAACTGTTTATGCTACTTTTTATAGTCATTTTTAAAGTGGTTATAACCTTACATAGGTAATAATAAATAAACTAACTATGTATATATGTACATATGTGCATAGATTTTTTATTTATCATTTTTTACTTTCATATTTACATATATACTTAGACTTATAGTTTTATCATATGTACTGTTTTATGTTTCACCACTTTGGCAAAATGTATTTTTTAGGTTAATTGTATGGGGTTACACTGAATGTTTAACATCAGTAACAGTATAACAGTTTTATTTGTGAGTGTATGACTCTAACTTATGTAGGCTTTATTATATATTTTATATAGGAAGGTCGAGCTGAGTTATCTACTTACTTGTGTGTTTTTACTTGTATCTATACCACTTTAAATGTGGATGTTTTTTAAATTGATTGTACTATAAATTTCTAATTAACTAATTGAATGATGTCTGAAGAAGTCGCTCCAACGCTGAGCGACGAAAAGCGCTTAACCATTAAACCTGTGTTTCCTCAATTATTTCCTGTAGATGTTGCTTGCAGCCTTTTTTCTCGGTGAATTATTTTCTCTTTAAACTCAGTTTGTTTCATGTGTGTCTCTATGGCTTCCAACAATCTCAGCGATAATGAGGACTGTATTCCCCCTACATTACTTGGTTCAACTGGAGAAGTAACTAATTCGGAAGAAGTAAACTTGACAGCCCTTATACTGGCATTAACCCAGCGAGTCGACCTTCTATCTTCGAGACTAGATTCTCAAATTACAAACTTTAACTTGAACAACTCGCGTACTACATATTTACTTGAACCTTTGGGATCTATTCCTTTAGGTCAACGGACACCTCCCACTAGTATGGTATTATCAAACTCAAATTCTGAAAATCGTGGAATCAACTTGCAGTCAGCAAGTGAAAAAAACTTTCAGGTACGCGAACTCAATATGAACAGTAACCCTGTGCAAGGCAACCAGTTACCTGCACAAACAACAGGCTCCCAGAATCCGACTCACGCAAACTATTTACGTGAAGGCAAAAACGAGACCAGAGCAGTTACAAACACTCAAGACAGCGTTGGAGAGCTTATTGGAGCTCCCTTGTTTCAAGATTGGATTTCCAATACTAAAAACTTAATGTTTGGCCAACAAAATATATCGGAGCGACCGGCTGACAACGCTGAGACATCTGAGGTTAGTGAACAACTACTTACAAACAACCTTAAGGTATTAGATGTCAAACTACTTAAAATCAAAAAACTGCAACTGGAGGTTAATTACTTCCAGGAATGTTGTAGACAACGAGTAGTGCCGAAGGGACTTCGGCACCATATTTATCCAACAGGATTGGTAGCTAACTCATTATTCCATCTTGAGCTTAATACCTTGTTTGATGAACGCTAATGGACTTTATTATAAAACACTATAGCATTCAGATTACTGATTTATCTAAAGAAGTCGCTGATTTAAACTCCATTATAACCAACCATGTCGACTTCTTTAGATACAAGTTTGAATATGATAGAACTTTTTATTCCATTGATCAGTTATTGGTGAAACTGAAATCAAATAAAGCTAAAAAACTAAATCGTGACAGACTGGCATATGACAACGGTAGAGCGTACCCTAATCCACCTGGGTCACAAAACGGACTTGCCAATGCACCAGCTATTTGCCCTGTTTCTGCTGAGTTACACCAAGATGACTTATACCTTAGCCCTGATTATGACAATCATAATTTAAATAGTAGAGACGGTAACTCAAATAACAACACCTGGGCTGGGCGACTAAGGAATGGAAAACAAAGGAATTTTAATGGAGACCATTCAAATGGACATTACTCGAATAGAACAGTTTATGAAGACGATCAAAGTAACTTTAGCTTGGGTGCTATACCTAAGAGACACTTTAATAATAATCGACATTCTAACAACAACCAGAACTTCCAGAACCAAAAAAACAAATCTCGCCCTTACAACAACCCAAAGAGGTAACGAATGACATTATTGGGCCAACAGTCATTCACAATATTGCAGGGGACTTGATTATATACAACTTCTCCTGTATTGAAATAGACCCTATATTGGTTTAACTCTTGGCTAAAGGACAAACATTTGTCTCTAGCAAGCATATGGATTTGGTTCAAAGTATAAAAGATCTTAAGTTGTTTGTAAGAAAGCTCAACCTAAACTTACTACTTGGAGACTCGTTAGGTTTAACAAACCCTCTTAAAGTAGTGAGTGAGTACAACCCTACCTTACATCCTACACTTTATACTTTTGAACAATTTATGGAACTAGATTTGCGGTTTTTAAATAGTAATCAAAATAATGTTTTCCACAAGGACTTGAGGCCCAGTAACATTAGTGCTGACGAACTAGTAGCTCTATCTATTTTTAAATCACTAGACATTAGAGCTATAAAACCAGATAAAGGTGGTGGGCTGGTTATATTTGATAATTGTGATTATGTTGACAGGGTAGAGCACATTCTGGAAAGTGGAACATATACAGAGGTGTCTATTAATGAGGTAAATACTGCATACAGGAGGATAAAGAATTATTACAGTGACCTCTTTATGGATGGATACATTGACATAGACACATACCACTATATAACTATGAACTGGCCAAAGATCCCTATCTTGTTCGCAATGCCAAAAATTCATAAAAACATTACGAATCCGCCTTTTAGACCATTGATAGATGGACGTAACTCTATCACCTATGCTTCAGCAAAATTAGTTGACTACATTTTGAAAAAGTATCTCAAGACAGAACCACAAGTCTGCAAAGACTCGTGGACCTTTCTTGAAAATATAAATAAACTTGTATACAATGAAGGAAACAACTTTTTAACTATAGACGTTATAGACTTGTACACGTCTATCCCACATCTTGAAGCTATAGAATGGGTGAATTTATTTCTTATTAAAAAGGGTGCACCATCTAATGAGATGTTTACAGTTACAACATTATTAGATATTATTTTAACAAATCACTTTTTTACATTTAACAACAAGTTGTACCTACAAAATTGTGGCGTTGCGATGGGTTCACCATGCAGGGCCAGTTTAGCAAACACGGTAATGGTGTACTGGGAAAATTATTATATTTTTCAGAACACCGAGTGGACTTCACATATAAAATATTACACTCGGTTCCTTGATGATATTTTTATTTTATTTCAAGGACCGAAGGAACTAGCTGAAAACGTTTTACTTTATTTAAATAATACCACTGATTTCTTTAAATTTACACTGGATTTTCAATAATCGTTTTTATTGTTTTGCAAAACCATTATACATTTCACACACTATTTACATTATGTACAATATTGCTTCCAATGTTTTAGTTCCATTTTGAATTTCCCTATTATACATTAAGAATAAATATCATTTTAACCAAGTACAGGAAAATAAAATCACAAAAAATTAAACATAAAAGCATCTACTATAGACAATTATAAACCAACTCAAGCCAATAATTTGTATTATTTCTACATTTTCTATCTAATCCAAGAATGTGTTGGTACACATACAGAATGTCCTGACGGAAAGTGGATAGGAACCGCTACGCCAAAATAATATTAAAGATTTGTCCCCAAATTTTTATGCTGTTTATACTTTTCTTATTATTTCTAATTAACAATTTGTGCGCTATTATATGCTTAATCGCTAACAGCCTGAAATTTTGCCACGACACCTGTGCTGGGTTCAAACAATTTGTGGCTATATATAATTTCATTAGTAAACTAATATTCATAATTACAATCTTTTTTGTTTTGTCCAAATTCTCCGGTGGAATATGTAAAATCAGAAATTCCCAGGAGAGTGTTGAGTTTTGGTAACCCATTTTTTGTAGTTGTAAATTTAATGAATTCCATAATTTATAAATGCACTTGCAACTCCAGAACATGTGTAACAGGTCTGCTGTC
The DNA here is from genome assembly GCF_019279795.1 of Protopterus annectens. Taxonomy (NCBI): domain Eukaryota; kingdom Metazoa; phylum Chordata; order Ceratodontiformes; family Protopteridae; genus Protopterus; species Protopterus annectens. The sequence goes on along the minus strand of NC_056737.1, from coordinate 702,384,521 downwards.
TGATCTACACACTGTGGACATTTAGGTGACTTTTTTGAATCAAATTTATGAAGTGTTAGATGGGTATAATATGCATTGTTAAATATCATCAATTGAGTAAAGACCAGTTTTTGAAGTGATAATTTTAATGTTAAGTTAAACGCCTCTACTATTTTACTGTCGTCTAGGGATGGCAATTTCTCTCTCCAGTATTTCGATAACAGAATATGATTATTATATTTTCTCTCTTTTGCCATTTTATACGCTGAGGATATATATTTTCTGTCTTGTTGCAATGCTTCCCACAGATGACATGAAATAACTAGTTCCTCTTTTTTAATTTCAGAACTGGTAAAATAATTTATGGCCAAATCTTTTAACTGCCTCATTATAATTAAATAAGAAATGGGAAGATTCATCTCTTTTAAGATATCATGCACCGCTACTCCTAAGAAGGGGTATAAATTTACACTGGATTTTCAAACTTTGACCACAAACTACCTTGATGTCAACCTATCCAAGGACCTTCTAGGTATGCAGTACTTTGCCAAAATACATAGAAAAGACACTTTTTGTAACTCTTACCTCCACTATACCAACCTACACCCATATACACAAAAGAAAGCTATAGTGAAGGGGCACTTTATTAGAGCAGCCCATATGACAACTTCGTCTAGTGATTTTGCACTTGAATGTAGTTTATTAAAAACATTTTTTATTGAGAGAGGCTATCCGAGTGACTTAGTGAATGATATCTTTCACGAAGTGACATATAAAAGAGACAACGGTAATATAGTACCAATATTACAAACCAGAGAAAGACTTACTAGCAGCTTAAACGTCTGTTCCAATATAGAAGTTGTACCCAACCTTGACAGTTTAGTGCTAGAAGCTGATATTCTCGACAGCAATGAACAAGAAGATGTTAAAAACTACAAGATAAGTTACATCACAACATTTAGTATGGATAGTAACACTATTAGAAAGATACTGTATAAAAACTGGGTAATTATACAACAAGACAAAAACATAAACTCCAAATTTTTGGAATACCCTAGGATAGTGTACAGAAAGGGGAAAAACATTAAAAATATCTTGGACACAAATACAATAAATGGCTTTACTAATAGAAAAGGGATGGCTAATTGTGGTAGTTGCAATATGTGTAAATTTATGTCTTGCAGTGAATATGTTACTATTAACAACATAAAATATAAAATTAAACACAAGTTAAACTGCAATTCAAAACTTATAGTGTATGCTGCTGTACGCACTCTTTGTTCAGCTTTCTATATAGGAAAGACTGAACGTCGATTGAAAGAGAGAGTGTATGAGCATACATATGCAATACTTAATGGTAAGACAGATAATGCTTTATTTAAACACATTGAAACTAACCCAGGACACAATTTCAAGTTCACTGCCTTTGACCAAATTCACACTGACATCAGAGGGGGTCCATATAACTTGTTACTGGAAGACCGTGAACTATCTTGGCAGTGGAGAACTAATGCCTTTATAAAACCAGGCTTAAATGAACACTGCAACATTAGCTGCTTGTTGAAACTTAAAAGCTTGGATAGGAAATAGAAAACAAAGAATAAAATAAAATATGATACTAGTGCAAGTTTAATTAACTGTTTATGCTACTTTTTATAGTCATTTTTAAACTGGTTATAACCTTACATAGGTAATAATAAATAAACTAACTATGTATATATGTACATATGTGCATAGATTTTTTATTTATCATTTTTTACTTTCATATTTACATATATACTTAGACTTATAGTTTTATCATATGTACTGTTTTATGTTTCACCACTTTGCAAAATGTATTTTTTAGGTTAATTGTATGGGGTTACACTGAATGTCTAACATCAGTAACAGTATAACAGTTTATTTGTGAGTGTATGACTCTAACTTATGTAGGCTATATTATATATTTTATATAGGAAGGTCGAGCTGAGTTATCTACTTACTTGTGTGTTTTACTTGTATCTATACCACTTTAAATGTGGATGGTTTTTAAATTGATTGTACTATAAATTTCTAATTAACTAATTGAATGATGTCTGAAGAAGTCGCTCAATGCTGAGCGACGAAAAGCGCTTAACCATTAAACCTGTGTTTCCTCAATTATTTCCTGTGGATGTTGCTTGCAGCCTTTTTTCTCAGTGAATTAGTTTGTCTTTAAACTCAGTTTGTTTCGTAGATGTCATGCCTACATCACAAGGTCTTGGTAACACGGATTAGGAACCTTTGGCCCCACTCCACAAAAATCCATCAGCTTTAAAGGAAACACAGCTTGAAATAACGGCACTCACTTCATCTATCAGTCAGCTGTGGTTGTCCATGGATGCTTTTCAGGAATCCTTACAGGCTCAAGTGTAAGAGATTAAGGACATGGTTTCATCAAAAAATACAGTGCAGGATCATACTCTTTACCTTGAGGAAATGGAACATCAAATCTCCTTCCTACTGGATTTCACCCAAACCTCGCACAACCATTTAGAAGATCAACAGAACAGGAATCACAGGAATCATGTAAAGATTTTGAGACTACAGGAAGGAGTGGAATAAAAAGACATGCTGTGGTTTCTGCAGTCTTGAACTCCAACAACACTAGGCTTGGATCCTACCATTAAGCTCATGCTAAAGAGGGCACACCATTCCCTAATGGCAATGCCTTCATCCACTGCCCCACCCAGGCCAGTGATAATCTATTTCCTATCTTACCACCAAAAAGAAAAGGTACTACAGGTTGCCTGGACTAAGGAGGGCATTATATACTCAGTGCATAAAATCAGATTTGACAATGATTTCACAAAGTTGGTGATAGCTAAATGAAGGTATTGGCTTTTCTTGTGGAACGGTCTAGTAGAAAATGGGATTAAAACTTCTATGATCTGCCCAGCTAAGCTTGTGGTAGTGTTATTGGATGGACCTTTTATATTTCATCAGTTGGAAGAACCTATTTGAAGGAAAAAAACAATTTCTTTTCCAGATAATATGGACTGGTCAGCCACTTTATCTAAGATGGACAGAACGACAGAAGGACATTTTGTTTCCTCTCTGGATCCATAAAGATCACAGCATGTCACCTTCCAAGAAGGAAGCTGCTTAGCCTGAAGGGCTACTAACTTGACATTTTGCTCCAGGCTTGCATAGCTCTTTTCTACTCAGGGGTGCACACAGTCCTCCCTAAGTGGTCACTCATAAACCTACTATTCTGGAGCAATCAATGAATGGCTGATCTATTTCTGATTTTTTTCAGCTTTCCACTCTTAACTATCTAAGCGTATGTTACTAATTGTGCACAATTAAATTTACTATTGTGATCTTCAAAAGAGCCTTATGGGGGGCTTACCTGACATATGACCTTTCTAAGTTGACTGCTACACTTTTTGGATGGAAGACATCATGGGGAAAGTTTTTGTTCCCTTTAACTTTAGGAGACATAGTTGTATAAGTTATACTTATTTTACAATTTTTCATTTATTGTTGTTTTTATGTATTGTCTCTTGGAGTGCCCTACAGCTACAAGTTCTTAGCTGTACACAGTGGTAATATCTTGAACTTTAATTTGTTTTGGTGTTTTTCTTTGTCTTTATTCTTATAGTTAGCCAATAATACATATCTTTACTTGAAAGTACAACATATAGTACCATATATTTTAGCATCCTTTTGTAGATGAGTCATGGCGTCAAACCCCTTGACAGGGAAATGCTGTATCCACATTTCTCTTTTTCATGTATGCAGTTACTTAGTGCTAATGTAAATAAACTCACCCATCAAAAAGGTTCTTTTGAGGACATGGGTCAGGAAAATCTCCCCTGACTTCTTATTGTTACAGGAAATCCATACTTTTAATACTAAGCATACAAAGCTGCTCCAATGGTAATATTGCCCTTTGGTCTCATCAGCACACCCATCAGCTAAGGGTAAGGGAATACCCATCCTGGTTAGATGGAATGCTTCAATATTAAGCTGATGGATACTTTTTCTTTAAAGGGAAGTGAACTTGCAGGAGGTATACTACAATTAAATAAGAGAAACACAGTCTGATATCTGTCTCCATCCAACTGCAGGTGTAAGGGAGTTCACCTGCATTCTTAGTTATATACAAGATAACAGTCAATCTATTTTTCTTACTGAGGACTTCAACTTTCTGTTGGAGCCTACAGATACCGTTGCCCAGAGGTCCTTTTCCTTGATGCCTGTAGGTAAATACCTCAGATCATGGCTAAGAGGTATGTCCTTCACATACCTTGCTACTTATTTAGGATCTTCTTATATTCTGTACTCGCATCATTCAACAACATTTAATAAAGTCGCTAATGTAGACAGGATTTATATAAATTACACACTTTTATTCTTCTCATCTAATCTTCAAGTAGTGCCTTGATCCTACTTGGATCATGATGCCCTGCAAAATACTTAACAAGTATGGGAACCCTTACCCCCCAAAAAAAATTTAGAGGACCTACCTCTACTATACTAGATGGCATGATTTCCACAACTTCTTAGTAGAGGTGGATCAAGAATTTAATGCAGCACATTCCTTGGCTGACTATTCTACTCACATATTATGGGATGTTTACAAGTGCTTTCTTCATGCCAACCTGTGGGCTTGGACATTAGGCCTCTGGAAACAATGGCAGTCAGACCTTAAATCTCTCCAGCAGCAATACCCAAAACTTTCGAAACAACAGTCTCTTCATAAAAGAAAACACTTTGTCTCAATTAAGACACTTTCTGATATTAAAGCCAAGATTCAAGTTGTTATTAATAAAAACACTGACCTAGCATTAGACAGACTACATCTCCAGTGCCATGTAATTTCTCTGGCAGTCCAGTGTAGGTTAACATGGAGATGAAGGAAAAGGTTAGTGCAACATACTTCATCAGTGACCTGTCCTCAGAGTCATGAAGGAAGCAATGTCTTTCTTAGTAGCTTATTTCAGTTCAAAACATATCTTCAAAAAATATATGTTAACCTTAGTAGTTCCCAGGATCCTTCAGTTCAACAACACTCTAAGTTAACAGCTATTCTTCTTTACACTTACTGTTTATAACCCCAGCTCAGAAGCAGGCAATTACAACTCATATAAGAAGATCAGAAATTATCTCTGTCATTAAGTGGTTAAAAGCAAACAAAGCCACAGGCAGTGATGGTTTACCTGCAGAGGAGTTTAAGTGTTTTCCAACTACAGCCTTCCAACTTCTCTTTAATGCATTACTACAAGCCTCCTCCCATATCATGGCCGCACTCGTCTGGAAATGATCCTACTAGTCCAAATATGTAAACTGGGAAAGGAATCACACTGTCCTTCAAACCATAGACCCATACCACTATTAAATATTGACAAATCGATCTACATGGGAATATGGGCAGTCAGAGTTGCACCTTTCCGTCCTTTGATAATTCATCTGGATCAAGCTGACTTTGTTAAAAATTGAATCTCTTGGGAACACATTCTAAGAGTAGCATTCCCACATGCTTTCCTGTAGTAAATGCAGAAAAAGCACTTGACAATCTCAAATGAGCCAATGTATTTAAAGTTTTACATTTATTCCAATTTCCCTCTGTTTTCATTGAAGCCATAACATTTATTTATCAAGGCTCCACAGCAACAAATAGGATAGACCCAAATATTTCTCACTCATTTTCCAATCAGACAGGAGTATAACAAGGGTGCCCCTTACATCTCTACAGTTCATCACTGCTACTGAACCTTTGGCACAAGCTCTCTGTTCTTTAACGGAGATCCTACTTTCTTTGCCTCCATGCCTGCAGCTCCCATGTATTCAATTCACATAATAGGCAGTGTTCTCTTTGCAGATAATGTGTTACATTTTCTGTCTAATCCTATATGTGAATTACCCAGATGCTGGGCTCTCTCAAGTGAGTGGAATTCCATTTCTGGATATAAGCCAAATCCCCACTCCAAATGTATCTTGAAACACTTCTCATCTACAGATTCCCCATTTTGGCTCTATATTAAATCCACACTTTAAATGTCTGGGAATAAATATAGTAGAAACTGCATATGAGACCAAAGATCTTGCTATTAAACCAATCCAGCTTTACCTGGATACAGGACTAGAGGCATGGAACCTTCCTTTTAAGATTAAACTGCTCTTGATCAAAATGATACTATATCCTAAACTGTTCTATATATTACAGAGCTTACCTATATGAATTCCGTGTAGTACTCTGCAGAAATGGGACGTGGCCCTTAAAAGATTCCCCTGGTTTCCATTATACCCTAGAGATACGTTTGAAGCATATTACACTCCTACCTGGAATCAATATTTTTGTAATTATCCTACAATTCAGCAATTCTGGGACATATTTCGGCATGCATTAGAAAATCCCACCAAACTATCAGAGAAATACTGCTGGGTAGTGTACTGGGTCTATCCAAATTGGCACATCCCACAATCACTACTATCTATTCTACGTTTTGCTGGCAAAAAGACCATTACTAGGCACTGGTGATGCTCAGTGTCCACAGGAATTTCAGAATGTTGGTGAAAAGTAAGAAATCTCTACATAGTTGAAACGTCATTACCATTGAGGAAAAAATAAATTGAGCCCATTTCTGTGAAAATGGGTGCCTTGTCTGGAACTCCTCTCACTTGACTAATGGCTGGCCAGTAAACTATGACTGGGCACCATGAACTGTTTGGGAACAATACAGGGGAAGGCCCAAATATGCTAGACATATCATTTATTATTGCACTACTGCACACATTGTAACCTGTTTACATTTGGTAGTGAGGATAACAGAAGCAGATAGTAGCATCTCATTGCATAGTTAATTAAAAATTATCTGTTCAAATATTTAACTGAAGGGTACTTTGTTTTAAAAAGTTGATATTGTTTTTACTTTCTTTTGATTTTATTAAGTCTTTTACTTACAGTGCACTGCATTTATGGCCAAATAATGTATATAAAGAGCACTGAGAGCTATAATTATTCTTATGGGATTTAGGGCCTCCAGTTTTTCTTCACCCCATTCCAGTTCAGCTTTTATAATTCATGGTTCTATTTTACACAGTTCCATCATTAGTATTTCTACGTAATGTTAATCTTTCATGTTACAAAGCTGTAACTGATACCTTCATGTTCATAGGTTCATAGGTAGGTACTAGGCTATCGGCCCAAGGGCCTACGCAAGCCTAGCCAACAAGGTTCCCTGGCTTACGCCACCCAAGAAAGTTATTTTCCTGTGCCACTGACAAGCAGAGACACAGAAGTGATCCCCGGGATGTATATCCTATTTCCCATCCACTCATCAAGATTTTTCTTGAAGAGTGCTAATGAAGAACTTTGCTTGACATAGATGGGTAGCTTGTTCCAGAGTATGGGAAGTCTCTGGGATAGGAATCTATCCCTCCAGCATGTCCTGTTTATTGTGATGACAAGGTTTAGGTCCCTAGAGTATGTAGCTCAGAGGGATTGGGATTTCTTTAGGTGTAGCATGTCCAACAGCTCTGGGTTTGACATAGCTTTATATGTTAGGCAGAGATCACCTCTGAGTAGGCGATATGCTACAGAGTAAAGCTGGAGTTTTTTTAGGAGGTCGGTGTAGGGCATTTGTTTGAGTCCAGTAATCCTCTTTGTGAGGTACTTCTGTGGCCTTTCCAGCTGCTGCAGATGTCTTGTGAGGTACATTCCAAAAGGGGTGTTGTACTCTATAATGGGTCTAATGAGTGATGAATAGAGGGTAACGATGACCTCTTTTTTCCTGGATGAGAACCCTTTTATGATGAGGTGTGCCACGTAGAAGGACTTCCTGACTACTGTGGTGATGTGACTATCAAAGGAGAGACTACTGTCCACCTGGGTCCCAAGGCCTCTTATCACGCATTCAGTGTTAAGTAGATTGCTACCTATGTGGTAGTTCATGGGTACAGAGTTTTTACCAAAGGGGATGACACTGCACTTTTTGGCACTGAGCTTGAGGCCATGGTTCTGACACCAGGCATCTGTCTCAGAGAGGCCCTTCTGTAGGATGTTCACATCATTTGGGGACTTGACTATGGCTCCTAGTTTGCAGTCATCTGCGAACTTCATTAGCCAGAGGCCTTCTGTGTTAACCTGTACTTCATAGAAGTAGATACCAAACAGGAGCAGTCCCAGGACGGAACCCTGTGGTACTCCACTTGTCATTGGTTTGAGGTCAGATTTGGAGTCTGCAACTTTTACAGTGTGGGTTCTGTCAGTGAGCCAGTTGGCAACCCATCTTGTGACATAGGGATTTATGCCTAGTTTATTGAGTTTAGCTATAATTCCAGAATGGGGGATGGTGTTGAAAGCCTTGGCGAGGTCAAGATAGGCTGTGTGAACCACTTTACCCTCATCTACGGCTTTGGTGACTGCCTCAAAGAAGTCGATCAGGTTCAGGAGGCATGATCTGCCTTTCACAAACCTGAACTGGGTGGGATCCAGAGTTTGGAGGTTACCAATGTCTTTGTTTATGAGTTCCATGATGATACGTTCCATGGCTTTGCAGACCAGGCTCATCAGGATAATAGGTCTATAGTTTCCGGGATCAGTGGTGGCTCCCCCTTTGTGGAATGGGATAACTGTTGCTGTGCACCATTCAGTGGGCACAAAACATGATGCGAGGCTATTATTGAACATGGTGCTTAAGTGGGGAGCCAGTTCATTCTGAAGTTCATATAAAACGCAGCCTGGGATGTTGTCTGGTCCCATGGATGCTGTGTTTTTGGCTTTAGAGAGTGCAGCTTTCACCTGCGTAGTTGTGATTACAGGGACTCTGCATTCTTCCTGTATAGATATGGGCCTTTATGGGGTGAGGGGGGTAAAGTTAGCACTAAACCTAATCTGCCATGGTGTTGGCAATATCAGTTGGTTCTGTAATTTTCATGCCTTTGTGCTGTAACTCAGAGCAGATCTGGGTGTTGCCATTGAGATTCTTGACATAGTTATGGAATGCTTTGTGGTTGTCCTTGGAATTAGTGGCAATTTTATTTTCGTAGCTAGCTTTGGAGAATCTTATAAGAGATCTCAGCTTCTTACTGAGGCTGACCAGGGAGCTCCTCCATTCATGGGATTTTACTCTCTTTTGCAACAGTTTCTTCCTTCTGTTGTACAGTTTGTTTATGGCAGGGGACCACCAGATTGGCTTCCTTTTTTTGGAGGATAGCGTCTTGGTTCTGTTTGGGATAGCACGATCCATGCACTCATGTAGGTGCTTATAGAGCGCATTTGTGTAGGATTCAGGAGTTGCAACTGTATTATACATCTGCATGGGTGTCATGAAGTTCACTACTTCTGTCTTAAGAAGCATGAAGTTGGCTTTGGAGAAATTTCTTACTGTGGTTTCCTTAATGGGGGTGGGTGTGGGATGTGGATATCAAGGGTGATTAGCTTATGGTCGGATTGGACCAATGAGGAGTTGACTTCAGGTGTGGAACACCGGTCACTCATGTTGGTAATGACTAGGTCTAGGATATTGTTGCCCCTAGTGGGGGTGTGGATAAGTTGATCTAGGGCATTGGAGTTTATGAATTCCAGAAAGCGTTGCACTAAGGAGTTAGTACATGAGTAGTTTTCCCAGTTAATGGTGGGGTAGTTGAAGTCACCCATTATTAGGGTGTTTGGTTGAACCCTAATATTTTCCAGTACATCAAGAAAAGAGGAGTGGGAATCCTGGGGCATGGTGGGGGATCTGTAGCAAGCTACAATTTGGATTGCAGTTTTGCCAAGAGTTAGTTGCACTTGGATAACCTCAGATGCATTATGCTGAGCAACTAGCCTGGAGGTGTGGATATCCTTAATGAATATGGGCACACCCCCACCTTTGGTGTTTCGGTCCAGGTTAGATGTCCGAAAAGTGTGGTATGAGTTATAGCCTGGTAGTGCAAGGGTGCTCTCTGGAGCCTTGAACCAGGTCTCAGTCACTGCACATATATCGATGTTCTCCATTTTAAAGAGTGCCTTGAGTGAGTGCATTTTGACATTTAGACTTTTAGCATTGAGTTGCATTACCCTCAGTTTTGCTTCATCATTCGTATATCCTTGGATAATGGCTTATCCTATCTGAACATGCAAATTCAATTTGATTGTGATATTTTAATATGTTTTATGCTTAAACTAGAAATAAATACATATACCTTCATACTACATACATACATGTATGTGTGCGTGTGTACATATATATGTATGGGTCCCTATCAAATGATAGAAAGCTCATTTGATAGAAACTCATTTCACTGACACCATAAGATAGAAAGCTCAAAACACTGAAAACTCATTTGACTGAAACTCAAAACACTGAAAATGCTATATGCCCTTTTCCCCACAGTAGTGCGATCCAGGAGTTAGTATATATAGTTAGGGGAGGCACAGCCTCTCACAATGGGGGGTGTGGGGGGCATAGCCCCCCACATAGTTTATGTAAATATTGTTTTCTCCAAACAGTTATTCATTGTAGTTATAAGTATCCATGTGTAGGGTTTAAAATGTATGAAGTATGTGGGGGGGGCTATGCCCCCCACACCCCTCTAACTATATATACTAACTCCAGGATCGCACTACAGCAGGGAAAGGGGCATATAGCATTTTCAGTTTTTTGAGTTTCAGTCAAATGAGTTTTCAGTGTTTTGCACTTTCTATGTTTTGGTTTCAGCCAAATGATTTTCCATCAAATGAGTTTTCTATCATTTGATAGGGACCCATATATATATATAACAAAGTCTTGGTAGTTGCCAAGAAGGCTATCTTTACCTCAGATTTGGCTTTAGTAGACTTAATTTGCCCACTTAATGCATAGGTGTTCAGTTTGCACTAATAAGTATTACATAGGAATACTAAGGATACTATTACATTGCAGTAAGTAATAAGGACAACTTTTCAAAATGTTTAAACAAAAGTGAAACTTGAAACTGATTCCAGTACTTCATTCATATCACTGTAAACTAAAATATAATGCTTTTAAGATTATCAATAGTGATGGATTAAGTGAACCTCGAGCCCCGGCTGTTTTCAAACCATGCAGATCCCTGCAGACATTTTTAGGGTCATGCATAAATGCATGTGTTTGTTTGGATTCCTCTTCCCGGTTGTTTTAAACTATATCTCTTGTTTAACATAGCATAACTTTTAGCTTGTGTTTTGAACTTGTAGTTTTTAACATTGTTTCCATAGCAAAGAAACAAAATTTATTAACCAATAGCGACAAAGGTACCTACTTCAGAACATTTCATCCACAAAATGCCACTCAAACTGCTATCACTATAATCCACCGATATCTGTACCCATCAATTTAATAAAAAAAAATAGAGAAATAGATATGTCATGGGGAATGGCTGTCAAAAACAACCATAAGTTCATAGTGAGTTACTAGGCATGCACTCTAGAAGACCATTAAGAATCCTGGACCAAATTCCCTATTGCACCAAAGCACTGTCTGTTTGAGTGACCTGTTCAAGGTCACACAGTAGATAAATGATGGTGAAGAGATTCAAACCTTTAACACAAAAAACAGCTTATTAAAAAGTTAGAGCTTTAGTCTTCAACTCTAACTTCCAGGCAAAGTCCCAGTTTTAGTTTAATGCAGAAATCTTTTACAGTCTGATTTTGTACAGAAGACTGTATCACAGTAAGATGCAACAATGACTGCATAATGGATGTTGAAGATCAGACAGTTCAAATAATGACAACCATGGTTACCTGACAAATGCCAACACCTTCTCAGTTGCTGAGAAGGTACTGCAAAATATAATAGTAAAATGAAAGTTGTTTAGACTATATTAGACAATCCAGGCGGATTAATTAATTAATTAATTATTCAGTGCAGCGAATAAAGCAAAACAATTAAGGACAATATACATAGATGTTGGAATAGCTTTTGTTCAACAACTCACGGGTAAAACAATAAAAAATACTACTGCATGCAACACAGTTTTTTGTGGTAGAGGGAGAGGCTTACACGTTTGCAGGATGCTTCAATCTCATTTTTGACCTCCCTATGTCTTCCCTGTCATCAAGAATAACTATCTCCTCTGGCATCATTAAACATAGGTATGATCTACCTGTATGACGGGTAATGCTGCACTGCTGCAACATATATATTCAGAGTCAACAGACCTTGTTCATGTCAAATAGGGCCCTATGCAGGGTAATGAACCACATCCTCTCTGGCCATACCAATATCGCAATACCTGGCTGTCCCTCCCCAAGTGCCATAAAACAGTGTTCAAACCTGTTAGCGTGCCTTCTCTTTTCTTACTTTTACAATTATCACAGAGATGTGGATTTCATTCCAAACTTTTATACCAAATTTTACAGCAAAAATACTGACAACCTTTTTCTAAACAAATCAGTCTCACATTGAAAACAGACTTAACATGAGAAACAGGAAATTTCTCTTCCCTGAAAGCTAACATTTAGTTAAAATGCATCTGGCAACCCATTAGACTACAAGAGACATGATGAGATTTATAACCAAATATCATATTGTGAAGCACTTATTAGCAGCTATGCGAGAGGTAGAGGAATTTAAAAAACAAATATGTAATGCATTTACTAACAGCCTGAGATAGTCCCCTGGACCCAAGTGTCCCTTTTCAGTAGCTGCTGAGAAGCATTGTCTGGTGAAGCGACTTAGTCAGTCACACAGTGGACAAACAAGGGCAGAAAGGATCATAACCTTCACAAGAGGAAGCAACTCATTAACAGCTTAAAGCCTTACTTATCAGTATTAGGTACCACACAACCTTCAGTAGTCCAACATAGTGCATTTTGTAACATTTGCCTGTAAAAAACAAGCTAAAATGAAACATATTCATAGTTAATATTAATATTAAGCTAAAAGACTTCATGCTGTCCAGTTTATTCACTGTCAAATAGTAAATGCACGGTTAACATTCAAAAAAACAAAGAAACCACAGATTATCCCCAAAGAAAATGGCTCATATGCTTCTGTTTATTACAATCACTTCATTGCCTTGCACCATAACTATGCAGGGATGCAGAAACCAAGTATTTACACACACAAACACACACACACACACACACACACACACACACACACACACACACACACACACACACACACACACACACACACACACACACACCAATTATAGCCCCTTGCATGGCTGTATACCTCAGATGTATACTTTTGAGGACAAGTGAAAGATTAAATTCATGAATAATAACACATAAATGTTATTTCAACTTATTAGGTGAAGAATCAGAGATGAAGACTCAAAATCAGGAGCAGATTTTAAAGATGCCCCTTAAATATTTAGAAAGTTGCTAGAATAACAAGCTTTGTATTAGCAAACATTTTCTGAATGATGCAAAGTTTGAAAGTCACAAGTCTTGCATTTAATGAATGCAATCCACAATGATTTGCCAGGAAGCCACAAATGTTACAAGAATAATCCAAAACATCTTTCAGCTTCTTTAAACAATTTTATGTATTTATTTATTTACATTTGTTTCCCGGGAAAGTCTGACTGGGCCAGAAGCCCATTTAGACAAAGACAAAAAAATTATGGGAAGACAAAGGCCCCAAAAGGGACAAAGTTTAAATATTATTTTATTTTACCTATTTGTTAACCAGGTAAACAAATTTAGCAAAGTGCAATGCAGGAGCACTGTTTGGCTAAAAGACTTGCTCAACGTCATATTGTAGAGAAATGGAGGTAAAAGGATTTAAGCCCTGCATTTTTGATTTCATGATCATAGGATCATAGGAAATTACTAGGCTATTGGCCCTGAGGCCCATACAAGCCTAGCCAAGAATATAGCTAATGTTCCAACAAGTCAGCACCCAATGCCACTGTTCAGCAGGGACAAAGGTGGAATCCCAGGGGTATATTTTCTGTTCCCCATCCAGTAATCCAGGTTGCGCCTAAAAAGGGTTAATGAGGTACTCTGCTTGATGTGGAGAGGGAGTCTATTCCACAAAAGGAGGAGTTTCTGGGACACAAATCTGTCCCGCCAACAAGTTCTATTGATGTCACAGACCAGGTTGAGGTCACGTGTGTGGGTTACTCGAGTGGAGCTTGACTTGCGAATACGCAGCAGTCTCATCAAGGTAGGGTCTGAGATTGTACACCAGACAGAGGTCACCTCTGAAGAGTCTGTAGAAGACTGAGTAGCGGGACAAAGCCTTTATCCTATCTGTGTAGTGGAGATGTTTGAGGCCCTGGATTCTCTTCAGGAAGCAATTTATTAACAGGTGAAAGTCTTAGGTACCAGGAAACTCTAATTACTTTAAAAGTTAACAGAACAACAGGTTTTGTATTGGCATACATTTTCAATAACAAGAACTACAAAACTCTAATGACTGGTATTATTGATCAACAGTAATCTTTAGGGATTTACGAGGAAATGACGAACTTAGTAGGTCTGGCAGTTAGTACAAAGGGCTAAGGCTCTATGCTCTTAAGGAGTTTCCTGTATTCAGTGGTGCAGAGTTTGAGTCTTTCTACCTCCATTTGCCTACTGTATGACTCTGAGAAAGCTACTTAACCAGACAGTGCTCCTGGGTTATCCGAAAAAGAAATGTAATTTTCTGAATGAGAACTGTGAAATTCTAATGGCTAGCCTGACTGATTGACTGTTAGATTCATCTTACCAGATCTGATGCAAAGGTGGTTTGATGCAACCTTGTCTATGGACTCAAAGTACCTGGATACAGAACTTGCACAAATCAGCAAGTCATATAAATAAGGAAAAATGTGGATGCCTAGAGTTCTGTAATAGGCAATCACTGGGGCCAGAGACTTTGTAAACATTAGTGGTGCAGTAGATAGCCCAAAGGGTAATGCAGAAAACTGATAATGTAAGCCAGACACAGCAAATCTCAAAATTTCCTGAAATTGGGAGCAATGGGAGTATGATGATAGGTGTCACTGAGATTTAGAGTCACTATGAAACAGTGGTCTTGAAGCAGTACTAGGGCTGACTGCATGGTGGACATTCTAAATTTTGGAACTTTCACAAAGTTTAGAAAGGCTACATCAAGGGTGGGTGTCCAGGGGTGATCCTTTTTGGTACCAAAAAGATTTTGGAGTAAAATCCTCTGCCTTTGTGTATTGTAGGCACTGGTTCTATGACACCTGCTTCTATCATGTGATGAAGAATGGGAGGAAACAGCTCTGTTTATCTGGTGGGTGCTGGGGAATTCCCTCTGAAAGGAGGAAGGCTTTCTATCCACTGCCAAGTGTAACCTCTCTGAATTATTCTGAGGACCCATTTGGCTGAGACTATTTGTGGCCATGCTGCAGGGTTGAGAGAGAGCCTGGGGGTGGAGGAAGGAAGAACAGGGGGAAGAGTAGGGGTATAGTCATTCCTTTGTAGAGGTTGATCCTTTTTGGAAAGATACCCCTCTTGTTTGGTTTCAAAGAATTATCCTCCTGCCAATTCCTTTTGAATCCCTGACTTTTGTTTTTCTGGTATTCTTGTTTGTTCTGCCCCTTGAAAGAAGATGCCTTATTATGAGAGAACTTGGGTACATGAAACATCCTAGATACACCATGCATTCATTTGCCTCTGCTATCAGTGGTTGGGGTTGCCATAATGGTTAATGTGTTTACCTTATAGACACAAGGGTAAGAGTTTGATTCTCACCTTTAAGAAGTATGGTTAGGCTTTAAAAGGCCTGATGATTTCATTAGTCTAGTAATCACATACAAACCTATGAACTAAACATCATAATGTAAGCTTACAGTTTAGGGTGTTAAGGTTAGCATAATAGTTAAAATGCTTACCTCACATACACAAAGTACAAGGTTTGATTCTTACCTTCAAAGTCAAATTGGTTGGCTTAAAATGACCTGCAAGGGAAGATAGCCTAGTACTTAACCTATGAACCTATCCCACTGTTTGAGAATTTGTGTAACAGAGGGCTCAAACACCAATTCAAAACTTAAATGTGCATTCAGAATTTTCACCTTCTAAATCATAAAAGAAGTTCTGACCATGTAATCAAGCATACCATTTTAAAATCAGAAGAAGCAGCATTTCTCAGGACTCTATCTGCACATTTAAGCATACCTCTCAACACATGTTTTGAAACCTGAGTCAAATTAGAAACAATTTAATTCATATAACATGTTTGCTGTGCAGGTAAGGATGCAACAAAATAATCAAAACTACATGCATACTGTAAAATTAATTTGCACATATAGCCTAGTTAATTTAAAATTCTAAAAGTTAGATTGCTAAGAATGAGACATCCTTTTGCCTGACTATTTAACCAATGACACTTTATCAGGGGATGTTGGGTTAGATGAAAGACTTTTTATTTGAGCAAGCAGCTGTGTCAGTAGTCAAATGAGAAAAGAAATCTGTCATATCCAAGGAGACTGTACATTTTTCTGAGCCATTTTAGAGACTGCTGGAATAGATACTGGTGTCCTGCAGGCAGCTTTATAAACATTGCTTCCAAGGCCAGTAAGAAAGGGGGATAGCAACAGAATTGGACATATTATCATCTGTAATGTCTCATACCCTAGTAGTTCTCAACAATTCCCAAGCAAAAAATCACTAAATCAAGCAATCATCTGAAAAAAAATTGAACACTTGTTTGGACTTACTATCAGATTTCCCTTTGAAGAATCACAGTGACTGGACTCAGTGTTGTCATCATTCTCTAAAACAACAAAAAGGTCTCCAGTCAAACTAGCACTAGAGACATGGATGGGAACACAATCACCAGAATTATCTGTTTGCAGAACACTCTTAGCCAAGGAAACTATATTAATCTTACAGACAGCTATAATCTGATTATCAGCTATATGATGACGTTTTTGCTTCTTTTTCCTGTGAACTTCATTACTACATAAAATATTTGTGGACAGAGTATTACATCTGGCAAGGAGTCTCTTACCATGGACTACTCTTGCACCTAAATGGGTTGGTTCTGCCTTACTTACACTAGGTACTGGAACAGCCCCAGAGGATTTGTCTAATCCCTGTTCCATAATGGTCAGCAAAAGGTAAATGATCTGTGAGTGGAGCAGTAACCCCAACAGAATCACTAACCAAAGGCTCAGGCATATTTCTTTATTTTTTTGTTTCATTTTTGGGTATAAATGGATTTGATGGGGGTATATCACAGTTAGCATCTATCAAGTCAGGGGAAAGAACACTAGCCAGAATAATAAAATGATACTACTGGATAATATATCACAATAAGCACTTAAAACTTCTAGTAATAAGTATGCCCCCACAAAATTAAACTCTACTAAATAGTGCTATTATCACAAAAACAGTTTGAAATGTGTTCAGAATTATTTTATAACCAACAGAAGTTAAAGAATTTCCAGTACACAAAGTCCAAACGCCAGAGCAACCAGTGTGCGAGACCAATGTTAAAACTAGCTCCACACACTTTAACCACATTAACCTCCCATAAAATAACATTTAACAGCAAATTAAACTGTATTTCTTGTCACATTTACCACAAAAGTGCTTGACCCAATATCTAAAAAAGCAAATAAGAATGAGTGTGCACTCTACAAACAAGAAAAAAACAAATACCAAAGAATTATTTAAGGTTTAGCTCTTTTGTCTTTAATTGTTCAAGACTTCTGCACAACCAAATAATTCCCATTCAATCCATCCAAAGTACAACATTTTGAACAAATCACAAGATCTTGTTTGTCTATGGGGCTACAAAAGATGCATGATAACACATGACAGAAGAATGGCAGAAGTAAAAGCGATTATTAAGAAGCACGTCTTGAGTAATATTCCTTCCATTATAGAGAAGAAAAAAGGGGGACTTCATTCAGGTAAAAGTCTTAATAGGCTCGATTGCCAAAACATAGATAGAGCTTTTATATATAAAAAGACTTTAAAGAATTATAGAGAAATAAGTATTTTTATTAACTTATTTAAAAAAAATGTTTCTAAAACTCAACAGTACACCTATCACTGTATGGAGATTTATTAGATATTTGGGAATTTTTCTGGAGCATTTCTCCCCGAGCCTCTGCTGAAAACAGGATCTGTGGAACCTAGTTGGACTTTCCCGGTCAACAAATGTTAAATAAATAAATAAATAAATAATTTTCAGCTGAAGAAGTAAAACAGTTCAAGGAAGTTGAGGAAAATTAAGCTAGTTAAGAAAAGACAAGATATTTGATTCCTTCACCACAGAAGAAGATTGGAAGAAGAGTTTTTGGAAAACATCTCCAAATGTGTTTGCAATATTTTTGGAATCCAAAATGGTACTGTCCAATACTTTCAAAGGAGAAATATACTCTCAGGCTTTTACAACTGAAGACTGTGAAATAGATGTCTTGAAGAGACTTCTGTAAATTTTGAAAATGAAGCCATTATGGATTATAAATAGGATAAATAAGATTTTAAATGGCATACAGTTTGGTTCTTAAATATTTAATTGTGTTTTACATATTTAGAAATATGTATATTTTCAAGACATCTAATTTCTTCAACCAGAATTATTGAATGCTATCCCTTATATAATAAATGTATTCATTTTTTTCTGTAAGCATGGTGTTAATAGTAGAGTGAAGCAAAGTGGTTGTGTTTAGGGAATAGTTTTTAAGAGAATTAGCAAATTTGTTGAGATTAATAGTTATCATCAACCCATTTCTCTACAATCAGAATCCTATGCTCCACAGACAGTTTTCACCAATACATGAATAGCTCTACTAGCGTCTCCCAGATATACAGATTATTTTGTGACACTACTCACCATACACCTCTATATGTCTAATATAGGCCTTATGATTGCCATATAAATATAATTGTCCTTGAACCTACTTTACACCTAACATCTTGACTACTATATTAACATTTTCTGCCCTACATACTTACTTCCTTCATTTCAATTTCTTTGAATTTTTATGCACTAATCACATGATCTATTATCCATCTGGCAAATCCACTAATAACCTTCTTCAAATGCTCAATGTTTGACATTTACTAATGCATAAGTACCTTTTCTATGGTAATAGTTGCCTCTGTTTTCATTTGAATATAATCTAATTAGCAAATGCATGTGTAACTGTTAATGTATTTAATGTCTGTTCATGCATATTACCGACTGCCTGACTAAAAATGTTTGTAATATGTTGGAGTTTTTCTCCCCAGGCATCACCTGAAAAGAGATTTTTGACTAAACCCAGTAAACAAAAGCAAAATAAAAAATAAAATAAAAATTAATTTCAGAATTGTGAGATAGATATCTTGGTTCAGTAACACAGTCAGCTATTGAAGTTAATGATTAAAATAACAAAAAGTAACAAATGATGGTGAAAAATCAAAGCATGACTTATGCTTAGCTAAGAAAAAATAAAAATATTTTGGTCTGCATATAGAAATGTAAATGGCTCTTACAAATCAAAAGAACTAAAGAAGTCATGAGATAACTAATAAAATCATGAGACTAAGATTTGATAATGGAATACAAGATTACTTGTCCAGGTGTTGACTTATGACTGAGTTCCAATCACTTACATTGATGAAAATTTATTTTTAACTTATTTAGTAGGACAAGGAGTTAATAAAGGAGATCCAGTTGACCATGAAAATGGGTACACAGACATAGTTAAAGCAAAGGTTTTGGAAAATTAGGATATTTGATAGCAATGAAGCAATACCTGTCCCTGTAGTCATCTGCAATGAAGTGACTTTTTAATTTGAATGGCTATGCAAAGCTTACCAGTATGTACAATGGAAGGAAATATAGCTTGAATCCATATTTTATGTTATCCAGTTGAAGTACCTGAGATTTTCTTCTGTTAAAGGAATGGTAGCCTCTGATTTGCAACATATATGAAAAATAAATGTATTTAAGTTCCTCAATGGAAAGTATAGCATTGCAGTAGCATATAACATTTCATGTATGCATGACTATGTTTTTTTCAAAAAATGTGAAAAAGGTGATATGTACCTAAAGGAATTGAGGCCTAAGGTACCTAAGTCCAGGACCCCCCCCCCCCCCGTGGAAAAGCATTATTGATACAGAGGCTTTCTCTCTGACCAAGTCCAGACTTAATGACTGGCTCATGTCTGAAAAGAAAAATCTAATTTTTTGTTTGTAATATGACCTGAAAACTAAGACATGTAGAAAGCAACCTCCACAAGCTATCTACAAAAGAGAATACACAGATTTAAAATACACAATAGAAAAAAAAGAAAATACAATTTAGTCTCCTGCACTTTATCCCCCCATCCAGCTAAGAAAAGGAAAAAAAAAACGCTCATTCACAACAAAAAAGTACAGTTGTGTAAATAAACATAATAACAGTAGATGTCTGAATGGTGATATATTAGTAAGAACACCAAATGTTCAATAACAAGTAAATATTGTTTGAATACCTAAACTCAAAACATACATTTAAATTCTTTTAATTAGATTGTATATCTATAAATCATTTATGCCGCTACTTGTCTATCTTGTCCAGCTTTCTATATTGGCATGACCACAAGAAAGCAGAGACAAAGAATTATGGAACATAATAGGGACATCAGAAATAAGAAATTGACTAATTCATTGTACAACCACAGTAAAGATTGTATTAATTATAAAAAGTTTTTATTTTTTGTTATAGATAGATTATATACTAAGGAGTTTGGTGGTGACTATAAAACTATTTTAGAGGTCAGGGAATGCTTGTGGCAACTACGGCTGGATGCAAGCAGTACACCTGGCATTAATGACACCTTATCTCTGGCATGTATATTGAAAACGAAGGCAGTCTGTATCTAATAGATTATAACAGAGTATGTTTTGATTTTTTAGTTCAGTTATGTGTGATATATGTGCCTTTATGTATATTGGCATATTATACATTTTTATTTACTTTATTATATATATGTTTATATATATATATATATATATATATATATATATATATTTATTATGCATTCATAGACATACAATCTAATTAAAAGAATTTAAATGTATGTTTTGAGTTTAGGTATTCAAACAATATTTACTTGTTATTGAAGATTTGGTGTTCTTACTAATATATCATTGACACTTAAGGGCTAAAACAAAAAGTTCAAAGGACAGCTTTATTGCAATTTAATTATGTGTTAATTGAAATGTGTATTTAAAGGCTGTATTTAAATGTGATAAACTGACTCTGAAGATGCCCTACACGGGTGAAAGCGCTTAGTCAGTTATTTGTTTTATCTGAATAAAGTCTAGGTGGTTTTTACTTTGGTATCACCAGTGTTTTCAGTAATTTACTAGGTGGGTGCACAAGCCCTTCAGACCTTTCATGCCAAGAGAGAGAGAGAGAGAGAGAGAGATAGGGAGGGAGGGAGAGAGAGAGGGATGCTAAGTCCTGAAAGGTCAATGCTAGGAAAAACAAAAAATAAAAGTCCACATGCTGGCATAAACAACACACCAAAAATCAAAAAAGATGGAAGGAGGGTCTACTGCAGCAATGTTTATTACAATATCCAGTGTTATGGTAAGTTATACTTATAAAACTGTACTATGTTTTTCACATTGATCAATGCTGTAGTAGCCTAAGCTATATGGGTAGACTACCGTAGCTTACAAATTTTGGGATTAATTGTTTATAACATTGTTAATTGACAATTTAGTATGTATTTAAGAGTCTTGATTTTTTGAGTGAATGTATTCTGAGGAAGTCTTTTGATGAAAGCGGTCATTAAAAGTTTTGTACGCTATTTTTGTTGGACTGGTGAATTTTCTAGTTTGGTTCCTCCTGCCATTCTTTGGTTTATCTGTTTTGTGGCTATTTCTTCTTTTTTACTTGTTTTATGCAGCCTGATATGGCGGAGGTTGCCGATGAATCGCTGTTGAACATGACTATCCATCCTACACCCTCTTTAGGGACTGAAAAACTGAATAATTTACTTTTGGCTACCTTGATTGACATTCAAGGTTCTTTAAAGATTTTATTGGCAAAAACCAACGGACCGGACACTGCGGTGCAAGCTTCTAGTCCTG
Source organism: Protopterus annectens (assembly GCF_019279795.1). NCBI lineage: Eukaryota > Metazoa > Chordata > Ceratodontiformes > Protopteridae > Protopterus > Protopterus annectens. The sequence continues at coordinate 702,362,583 of NC_056737.1, read as the reverse complement.
CTGGATTTGAGCAGGAACTTGAAACAGTGATTGATTTGGGTAGTCCCACCCAAATTCGTGACGAACGCCACGAACGTGAAGCAAAGAAACGTTTGCCTTTTTCCGTTCGTGATGGTGAACAAGTGAGTTGTCAGTATTTGCTTAGTCAATGGGAAAATCCTTTTAATACTTCGGGGCAGTATTTCCACGAAACAAGTAATGGAGTACCTGGTAGTCAGCGTGAACATCTATTGAAACTACTAAAGAGGTACAGATCTTTGCATTTAGAGAACTGTTATTTCTCTTACTGTATTGAACTCGGCATTGTGCCGAAAGGATTGAGATTCTTCAAATGCCCAAACGGGGTTAGTTTGGGCAGTCCAATGTTTGATACGTTTGTTTCTTTTTTTAACAATGCTGGGTTAGGTTTTCTAAAGCTGTTAATTGAAAACAATACCCAAAAAATGATTACATTGAGAAAAGAAATCATTAACATTGAGACACATGTCAAGGGCACATTTACGGAAGAGAATTTCAGTTTATTTTTTCAACGTTTATCTAAAAAAGTGCAGCAACACTCCACCGAAGTGACTAACCGGAAACAGCTGAAGTTAAACCGTGATATAACTTCATATAAAAATAAAACAGCATATAATAACTTTGCCTTGAATGTGCGAGACAATAATTTTAAAAGACAAACTAACTCTACTTTTGGTAAACGTGCATACAGTGATGTTATCTCTGCACCTGTGGCAGATGATAATGTTGGTACATCTTTATGTCTTGAAAAAGATGAAACTGTAGATAGTTTAAAAACTTGCATGTTACAGGAAAAAGTATTATTAGATAATGGTCAAGCCAGTGAAGTTTTAGAAACTGAGCGACAAGACATAGGTGCAGTAGGTTGTTCTGGTAATATGAACAAAGAAAAAAACAGTAAGAATAGACCTAACACTGTTTGTAAAGATCCTTTTGCCAATAAAAAGTATCAGGCTTGTAACAACAAAACCACAGTGTTAACTCGTAGTCGGACTTTTTTGGGGTCCAACTCGTCAGAGGACGAAATTTAGTGGAACCTTTAGATTGTTTTGGGGTGTTAAATTTAACTAAACATTCTTTTAGTGACATTGAGTTAAATGTTTTAAAATTTGGTTTGAATTTTGTACCGCATAGTAGAGCAAACTACAGCAGGACAGTCGTGGACATTAAAAAATATACGAGAAAGTTAAATTTGACTTATTTAATGCATGATTTACCAAACACTAATAGAGGGTTAATTAAGCCTTCCAGTTACACTCCAAGGTTGCATCACACCATAAAGGTTTTTGAAGAACTTTGTATCGACGATGTTAGTAAACTGTTTAACACCAAATGTGGTGTACACGACAATATGACCATTAATGAGCGGAAAGCCTTACAAAATCTTAAAAGTTTAATTGGGCAATATAGGTTTATGAAAAGTGATAAGGGTTCAAATATTGTTATTATGGAACAAGAAGTTTATAATGCTAACATGTTAAAAATTTTGGACAATATAAATGAGTATAAAGAAGTCACTTTATTAGAGATTCATAGATCATTTCGTTCTATTAATTTCCATCTTTATGATGCTTTAATGTCAGATGAAATTAATGTTGAACTATACAACTTTTGTGTAGTTGAGCACCCTAAAATAGGGGTTATTTTCGGAATCCCTAAAACACATAAACAGTTAGTTAATCCTCCCTTTAGACCAATAGTTTCTGCACCGCATTCTATCACTGAGGGAATTTCACTAGTATTGGATGCCACGTTGGGGCCACTTTTAAACAATAATTCATCTTATGTTAGGGATTCCTGGCATTTTCTAGAGAAGCTGAGGATTTTCCATGAAAGTGGAATTTTTAATCCACAAAGACACATTATTTTTACTTTAGATGTCGTGTCATTATATACTTGCATCCCTCATGAAGAAGGTGTAGAAGCTGTTCGTAGCTATTTGCTCCAAACAAATCTTTTTTCAAACAGTGTCATATCCACAATTTGTAGGTTATTAGAGATTGTTTTAGAAAACAATTTCTTTTTATTTAGAAATAAGTACTACAAACAAACAAGAGGGGTAGCAATGGGTTCTCCGGCTGCCCCTGCATATGCTAATGTAGTTATGGCATGGTGGGAACTTGAATGTATTCCCATCCTAAGAAAAAAATTTCATATTGAACTCTACTGTAGGTTCATTGATGATTTAATTTTTATTGTGGAAGGCAATGACAATACAGTTAAAGATTTTGTCACTGAAGTTAATTCTCTGTCTAGTTATTTAAAATTTACTAAAGGTGAGAGTGGTCTGATAGTTAGCTTTCTAGATATTTGTCTTTGGTGGGACCTTGTTGACAACAGGTTTCATAGTAAGATTTTTTGAAAGAACACTTTCACAAATGGGTACCTGCATTATCGAAGTGGCCACCCGAAACACATTATCAAAAATATACCTAGAGGCCAGTATATTAGAGCTAGCCGCATGACAAGTAAAAAAGCGGACTTAATACAAGAGTTTATTTTCATTGCCTCATTGTTTTTACAAAGAGGATATGAGGAGTTTTTATTAATAGAAAGTGGTAATGAAATTTTTGATAAACATTTAACACATTATCCAGCTATTTTAAATAATTTTAACAATAATATAGTCCATTATAATTCTGGACGAAGCACTACTGATTTTGGCATTGTTTGCTCATTAGAAATGAGTGCAGATAGCAATCGTATTAGATCCGCACTAGAGAAGAACTGGAGGGTTATTCAAGGGAACTCTGACATTGTTCAAGTAGCAGGTAAAAAAACAAATTTTGTGTTTCGTAACAATTATAACATAAAAAAGTTGCTTGAATGTAATAGTTCCTTCAATAATCAATTTACCACCACTAAGAAAGGTATGTTCTGTTGTTATGGATGCAGAATATGTAGATATATTTCAACAGGGTCTTGCATTTCTGTTGCCACAATAGACAGAACCTTTGAGGTACCTGGGTTCATTACTTGCAACACCCAAGGTGTGGTCTATATTGCTTTGTGCACTGCGTGTCCAGCTTTTTATGTGGGAATGACCACTAGAAGTTTAGGGACACGCATTAAAGAACATCTGTACAGTATAAAAAGTGAAGATCAAAATAATGCATTGTTTAAACATTCTAGTGTTTGTTCTAGTTTTAAGAAATTTGTTTTTTCTGTATTGGAAGTATGTAAACAAGACATGAGGGTGGGAGATTTTAAAAATTATTTGGAACAAAGAGAGACACTATGGCAGATTAAGTTAGCATCAGACAGGCCCCCCGGTCTGAATGAAACAATAAATGTAAAGTGTTTCTTAAAGTATCGCAAGTTGGCCATTGACAAACATAGTGATTTGTCTTTCTTTTTTAGAACATAAGTATTGTGACTTTAAAGATTTTAATTAATTAATTGTTTATAACATTGTTAATTGACAATTTAGTATGTATTTAAGAGTCTTGATTTTTTGAGTGAATGTATTCTGAGGAAGTCTTTTGATGAAAGCGGTCATTAAAAGTTTTGTACGCTATTTTTGTTGGACTGGTGAATTTTCTAGTTTGGTTCCTCCTGCCATTCTTTGGTTTATAGATAGATTATATACTAAGGAGTTTGGTGGTGACTATAAAACTATTTTAGAGGTCAGGGAATGCTTGTGGCAACTACGGCTGGATGCAAGCAGTACACCTGGCATTAATGACACCTTATCTCTGGCATGTATATTGAAAAAGAAGGCAGTCTGTATCTAATAGATTATAACAGAGTATGTTTTGATTTTTTAGTTCAGTTATGTGTGATATATGTGCCTTTATGTATATTGGCATATTATACATTTTTATTTACTTTATTATATATATGTTTATATATATATATATATATATATATTTGTTATGCATTTATAGACATACAATCTAATTAAAAGAATTTAAATGTATGTTTTGAGTTTAGGTATTCAAACAATATTTACTTGTTATTGAACATTTGGTGTTCTTACTAATATATCATTGACACTTAAGGGTTAAAACAAAAAAGTTCAAAGGACAGCTTTATTGCAATTTAATTATGTGTTAATTGAAATGTGTATTTAAAGGCTGTATTTAAATGTGATAAACTGACTCTGAAGATGCCCTACACGGGTGAAAGCGCTTAGTCAGTTATTTGTTTTATCTGAATAAAGTCTAGGTGGTTTTTACTTTGGTATCACCAGTGTTTTCAGTAATTTACTAGGTGGGCACACAAGCCCTTCAGACCTTTCATGCCAAGAGAGAGAGAGAGAGAAAGGGAGAGAAATAGGGAGGGAGGGAGAGAGAGAGGGATGCTAAGTCCTGAAAGGTCAATGCTAGGAAAAACAAAAAATAAAAGTCCACATGCTGGCATAAACAACACACTAAAAATCAAAAAAGATAGAAGGAGGGTCTACTGCAGCAATGTTTATTACAATATCCAGTGTTATGGTAAGTTATACTTATAAAACTGTACTATGTTTTTCACATTGATCAATGCTGTAGTAGCCTAAGCTATATGGGTAGATTACCGTAGCTTACAAATTTTGGGAGGTGAAAGGGAAAGAGTCCAGGAGGCCCCGGAGAATGGTCCAACAAAGCCTGATTTAGACCTAGAGAAGGAATCAAGCTTGCAATGCCTTGTAAGAGTATGTATAGAGGACAAAGTGTCAGCTTTCAGAATACTTCTAGAATCTAAACCTTTCCAAAATACCATAGATGAAGCCAGTGCCCTGGTATAGTGGGTCTTGACCTTGCCTGGAACAGTTTTTTTGTGGTGAGTATAACAAAAGGTAATAGCCTTAGCGAACCATGTGGAAATAGTGTGTAATGACATAGGTTGTCCCTTCTTCTTACCATCACAAGAAATAAACAAAAGATTCAAAGAGGTAAAAGATTTAGTTCTGTCAAGACAGTACCTGAGCTGTCAGTAGGCATCCAAAGTACCTTTCATCCTTTGTCCGTCATTTTTTGGATCAGTAAAGAAAACACAGGAATGGATAGTTTGGCTTAAGGTAAACTCAAGTTACCACCTTAGACATTAAAGAAACATTAGTTCTCAAAAAACATATCTCTGTGGAAAATGAGATAGAGTTGACTCACAATAAGAGTTTGCAATGCAGATACTCTTCTTGCCCAGGTCAGAGCAATAAGTAAAACTATTTCCCATGTTAGGAACCTCAAGTTAGCCTAATTAGCTGGTTCAAAAACCAAAAGTAAAAAGCATTGACAGACACAGCACAAGGGTAAAAACCACGATTTAATCCAGATACGAACCACTCCAGAACTCAGCCACAAGTGAGCGCTTTCATCTCCTAACATCGGAGATTTCATCAGACTAGTGGTGAGACTAATACAATACACTTAAATATCATTATGACATCAATTAAAACATAATTAACCCATAAATTAAACTTAATTAGTAAAAATTGATTAGAGATTTGGACTTAGTTAAAAAGACAAGAATACTAGATACTAATGTTTAAGCCCCTTTCTTTTTAAGTACATAATAAATTCTTCTCTATTATTTAGTCCGGGGTAAAAACATGCATTTAATCTCACTTGCCAGCATTATTCAAGCCAACCCAACTCTTCTTCAATATTAATGTTAATAACTTTGGGATGAATTGCATCTATAACTAAACATTTAAAATTATTTTTACATTTATTATCCATATAATGTTTAGCCATTGCATTTTTTGCATCACCTCTACCTATTGCATATTGATGCTCGTATATCCTTCTATATAATTCTCTAACTGTTCTACCAATATAGAAGCACATGCATTCTAAACATACTAATAAATAAACTACATTTTTGGACTTGCATGTACATTTGCCCGGAATTTATACTGTAGTTTTTCCTAGTAATATTTCATTACTATCTGTATATAAAAATTGACAATAATTACAATTAAAACATTTAAACATGCCTTTTTTCTCCTCTAATATTTTACATTTGTTTAACTTAGTTTGAAAAAAATCTTTAAAATTCTTAGCTCTCTTCTGCACAAATCTGGGTTCATCTCCTAATTTATGACATAGATCTTTATTGCCTTTAAAGATGGCCCAATTATTTCTTACAATATTTTTGATCTCATAAGAATCAATGCTGTTTTGTACCACTAAAGCTGTCATGAAGTCCGTATTATATTCTGTATGGACTTCATCAAACATCGCATTGTTTCTTTTAAGAACTTCTTCGTTCATGATTTTATTTAACATATATTCAGGATATCCTCTATTGCTCATCTTATCACAAAAGCTATTTGCTTCTTTGGCAAAGATATTATCATCATTTGTTAAGTTACTGATTCTATTAATCTGGCCTTTAACAATATTCCACTTTGTCTTCTTAGGATGTAAACTGGAGTAATGTAAATGCATATTATTTTGACATTCTTTTTTGTAATTTTTTTAAACTAATATCCCATCCTTTTTATAAATAGTAAGATCCAAAAAAATTATTTTTTCCTTACTATAAGTATAAGTAAATCTGATATATGAACAAATATTATTAATATATGTTAAAAATGCTTCTAATTCTTCCACAGAACCATTCCAAATTATGAGGATATCATCAATAAATCTCAACATTTTTATGATATTCTTTGCAAAAATACTTCCAAAAATATTGGCCATCTCCCATCCTTGCATAAATAAATTGGCATAACTAGGTGCTAGCGCAGCACCCATAGCCACCCCATTGACTTGTACAAACAATTCATCATAAAATTCTAAAAAATGATATGATAAAACAAGGTCTATCATTTCCATGAGCAAACTTACAGTGTTTGTAGAGAATACTTTAGATTGCAACAATCCCATTCTAACCATTTCCATCCCTTCTTTGTTGGGAATAATAGTATAAAGAGAATTTATATCAAGAGTTATTAGTATATCTGCAACGGAAACTTGTAAATCACTTAATTTCTTTATACAATCATTGCTGTCTTTTATATATGTTGTACCCTTCGGTACTACTTTTTGTAAATGTCTATCCACAAAAATAGACATACCCTCAGTCTTGCTGTTCTTACTAACAACTATTGGTCTTAATGGAGGGCAGTCAATTTTTTTGTGGATATTTGGTATGTCAAAGATTCTGCTTATTTTAGGATTATTATTAGTGATATTCCACTTTGTCTTATCATCAATTCTCCCAGCATAAAACCACTCTGTTATACAAGAATCTATCAAGGAGAAACCTTTTCTAACTTCATTCATATTAACTGGTTTATAGAAACTCGAATCAGATAATAATTCCTTCATTTTAGTTTCATAATCTTGTCTTTCCATCAAAACCATTGCCCTTCCTTTATCTGCTTTAAAATTAACAAATTATCATTTTTAATAGGGCATCAAAACACTCTTTTTCTCCTTTAGTTAGATTATAATATTTAAATTTAGAATCATTATCTAACATTTCTAACAACTGCATTTTGCATACATTCAAAAACATTTCTAGTTCTTTACACAGAGGTGGATTATAGCAGCTTGGTTTGTAGAACTCACAGCTATTAGATTTCTGACTTCCAAAAAGAAGTCTGAAATTTAACTTTCTAACATAGTCTCTTAATTCATTAATCATAGTAAGTTTATTGGCCCTTTTTGCAGGGACAAAGTTCCATCCTTTGCTCAGCACACAGCATTCTTCATAGGAGATATTTTTCTCACACAAGTTGACAATTTTGAAGTTAACATTATTTATGTCTTCCATTGTTTTTGACGATAATTCCAATTCTTCTTCGGAGCTTTTCTGCCCCCCCCCCCCCAGTTTTTTTGCTGTTGCTGTTTATTATAATAAGTTCTATCTTTATAACCTTCTGCTGTCACTTGAGCCCAAGATTTATTTTGATTATCAACTCTTTGATATACTTCAATAATCTGCTTATTCTCATTCACTTTATGATGGATTTCTTCATTGGTTTTGTTTCTAACATTATCTTTAGTTTTGGCTTTGACAACTGGTTCATTTGCATGTTGTATTATTTCCCCTGCCATATTGGCATGGACCTCCGCCACTGTTATAATTTGATTTTTATTTCCAAGTCTTTTTGATTTTAATAAACTTACTTCTTCTCCAGTGGCTTTATTTCCCATATCAAACTCCTTTTGGACATTTTCATTAACACTTGTTTCAAGCCTCAGCCCATATGCTGAAGCCATACCATTAGCATATTCGTTCTTGTCTCTAAGAAACTTTTTACTTTTTCTTTGACATAGCTCGTCATTCAACTTATTCAGTTTTTCTTGAAACTGCACCATTTTGCTGCCAAAATTGTCTCTGGAAGTGTTATCTTTTAGGATTTCATGATTTTCTTTTATATTAACAGTTAATTCTTGTAATTTGGTTGTGTTAACTTCATATAATAGCTCCATATATTGTAAGTCCGCCCTTTGATTTATATTCAACCATTTATCAGTAAATTCCTTTGGCAGATCTTTTCCCGCTGGTTCAAATGGAGCAAGAGTTAGCTTCTGTAACACAAAATTAACATCCCAAGGAGAAAGCACTGATTTTCTTGTAGGTCTCTTATGCGATACCCCTTTCAATAAGATTTTGATATGAGAATGCCTTGAAAGTGGGGCAGTCATGGGCAGAAATGCTGAAATGGCAGAATAATGAACCTTAATGGAGGAATAAAAAAGGCCATAGAAAAGGAACTCAAATAAATATTGTAAAAGCAGAGAACAACTAGCCCTGAATGGGTGGTAGTTATGTTGTCGGCATCAACTAGAAAACCTTTTCCATTTGATAATATATGATTTCCTAGTAGCAAGCTTTCTTGCCTCCTTTAGTACCTGCTGCACATCCTCAGTAAACAGGTGCTTAAAGGGAATCAAGATCCTATCCTATCCTATCATCTAGGCAGTCAGTTGAAGTTGATTGGGTTTGAGGTGTATCAAACACTCCTGACATTGTGTGACATGATGCATTCTGTAAGGAAGCATGTGCACATTGCCGGCCATTTTCAAAGGAAGAAGGAACCACTGTTGCCTAGGCCAGAAAGGTAGTAACCACAATGAGCTGGGGAGTTCCTTCTAAATCTTCAGAAGTACCCTGGACATCAGTGGAAAGGGTAGGAAAGCATACAGGAATATTCCTGTCCAAGGAAGAAGTTCACAACAAATAACAAGGAAGAAAAAGAAACCGATAATGACTGTAAAGGAAAGAGAATATGTAGTAAAAGTACACTGCTTTGTTATGTAACACGTTACATGGAATGATGATATTTTTCTATCAGAAAACCTTCATACTATAGAAAGAGGCATCATTTTACCAACACAGAAGGTAGAAAAAAAGAGTCAAGGGGCAGGTGAAAAGGAAGAAATCAAAATTGAACATGGAAGGATCGAAGAACATCACTGTAAGAAAAAAGAAGTGAAAGACAGATGTTGACTGCATAGCTCAAACTGTGGATTTATAATACCAGCTAGATGAGAATTTAATACACAATGAAAACAGTGGGATTAATAAGATTAATGGTGATGATGATCTATCCTTCATAACAATAGATAGGGCAGATATTACTGTATTAGAAGCTGAAGATTCTTCAGAGCTGGCCAGTAAAGATATTCTTGTAATTGGAGATTCAGTTATTAGAGGAACTGATACTTATATTTGCAGAGAAGATAATGAACATCGAATAGTGTTATGCTTGCCAGGAGCAAAAATAGAAGATGTGAGAGGAGCCTTGGAATGCCTTAATGCAAGGAAGTACGGATCAATTTTTATTCATGCTGGTAGAAATTATATCATCCGCAAGGATTCTCTGACTGTTAGTAGGGAGCTGGTACTGGTGTTAGGATGTATTTTTCACAGATCATCGAAAGAAAGGATAGCCAGGTCACTGAGAATGAAAAGACTTTTTGGGTAAATACCTACATGGAAAAAATGTCCTGTTTTAAAAAATGAAAATGTGTAGAGCATCCAAGCCTAGATTTGGGCACATGTATTCAGACAGGATGGCATGCATTTGTCAAGATCAGGGAAAAGAATTTTTGCATCAGATATTTTGCAATATTTGACAAACACTAGGTAGGATTTTTGCTAGGCTGAAAATTTAACAGTTCACATATAGCAACATTTGATGCATCTCTGATGGTTGTTAAAGCTAGGAGCATTAATTTTATATATATATATATATATATATATATATATATATATATATATTTTTTTTTTGCTACATTCCCACAAGACTGATGCTGTCATTATTTGTGAAACATGGTTAAAGAACAATGATTGGAAACCAGTTCTGTCAGTGTATAAATGTTTTTACTATAACAGACATTCTAACAAAAAATCAGGTGGAGGCATTATGATAGGGATTAAAGATAATTAGGAGACCTGTGATTATTACATATTCAATGATAACACCGTTACTATAGACTGTGTAACTGTGACAATAAACTCAACCCTGGAACATAAAACAATTGTTGGAGAGTATAGACCACCAAAGTCAAGTGCAGATGACCTAAAGGAATTCATAAACTACTTGCATGAAACAGGGAATGGAAGTATAAGATTAGCTGGGGACTTAAATTTACCAGAAACAGACTGGAATAATATAGATTCAACAATGTTAGTAAGAAATTATTCATAACGTATATTCAGGAACAGCAATTGCTTCAGATTTTGCTACCATTGTATATGCAGTGGCCATGGGGTTATAAAGACTGATTTGTTGTTAAATAATTCTGTCAAACTGAAATCTAAACCAATGCACAGAAGGTTAATTACAAATTATATAGAAGCAAAACAGTCACTATGCAAAACTTAGTGGAGTGAGGTGTTCAGAGGAAAAACTGCAGAAGGAATATGGGAAGTTTTGAAAGAGAAATTGAGTGCAAAAAATAAAAAAAAATGTTTAACATCAGGATCTAAGCATACAACTTCAGGGGGATATATTTTCATAAGAACAAGATATCTGATTAAGGTGAGAGACAAAAAATATAAGAAATGGAAGAGAGGTTGAACTACAACTTTGAAAACAGAAATAATGAAATAAATAATAAAATACAAATAAACAAACTGGACAAACATATTAAGCATAGTGTGAGACAAGATAAAAAAAAATTTGAAGAAAATTTATATAAAGATATTGAGCATAAGATGTGGAAGGAGTAAAGACACACAAATTGATAAACTGTGTGCAGATTCTAAAATTTATTCTCAGACACAACAGATTATACAATAGATATATTTACAAAATCTTATGCAAAACAGTTTGGCTCCACAAAAGGGGTGATAAGTTGTCCTAGTGACATCCAGGTAACTCCAGATACTGGAATCAAAATTAGATTACATTGAAAAAGAACTGCACAAACTGGATCCAAACAAAGCACAGGGAGGAGACGGAATTAGTAACAATGACCTGAGAATACTTCAGCAAGAACTTACGGTACCATTATATCTATTATTCACTAGGTCATATAAATATGGGGAGATTCTGCAAGATTGGAGACATGCGCTTATTAAACCTGTCTCCGAGGGAAAGGGGAGTAGGAAAAACCCAGAGTTATATAGACCTTTAAGTCTATTTTCATGTTGTGGGAAAATAATGGAGTAGGTAATATTGGGTAAGTTACTGTCAGAACTAAATAGGTTGGGACTTGAAACCATATATCAGCATGCATATGTTGAAAACAAATCTATTAACCACCTGCAACATGATGTTCTGTAACAATTTAATAACAGCTATGAATGGAAAATTGTGCTGTAATGTAATTCGGGTTCCTATGAGTACAACAAAAATGCATTATGTCGAATGCGTTTTCATCGACACATGTAGAGTGAACATGCAAAACAGCGAGGCGGCTGTTCAGCGAATTCTTTCCCTGGGAAAGAAGTCGCTTGACCGCTTTGTTGTTTTGCCGTGTTCTGAAGTGTAGTGTGGTCACTTGTCCGGTATAGCTCCCGAGCATGATTGTGCAACAGTTACTGACCTTAGGGTTAGGGTGCGGGTTAAGGTAAGTGCATATGTATGAAAGTGTTTACTGTTTTATATTTTGTGTTAGATGTATAGTTGAGTTACGTGTGTATGTGTTTTCAGTTGTATACTTTTGTTTTGGGGGGTAGAATTAGGGTTAAGGTAAGTGTGTATGTGTTTGGAGCTGTTTATGTAAATGTGCAAGAGTTACTGACCTTAGGGTTAGGGTGCGGGTTAAGGTAAGCGCATATGGTTTAAAATGTTTACATTTTTTTTTCATTAAATGTATGGTTGGGTTATGTGCATATGTGTATTTAGTTGTTTACTGGTTTTTGGGGGGTATAATTAGGATTGGGTATGTGTGTATGTGTTTGGAAGTATATAATGTTTTTGTTTTTTTTTTTTTTGCAGGGGTTGGAACAGCGATTTCTTTCCCTAGGAAAGAAATCGCTGTTCTGTCGATTCGATATTTTCAGCTTTCACTGAAAATG
>NC_056737.1:701950154-702042654 GCF_019279795.1 Protopterus annectens | reverse complement strand
AGGTAATAATGCAGCCCCATTAAAGGGCATCCTCAGTTGGATATCCACCACCTATCCCCATGAAACGATTATCCTTGGTGACATGAATAATGACTGGTATACATGCTCCTCAGAATCACCCTCAAATCATGTGAACTTACACGGGTTCACACAGATCATAAGCGTCCCTACCAGAATAACTAATGCTAACAATAAAGAGAGCATCATCGACTGGATCCTTGTCAATAACCATTCCCAAATTTATAAAGTGGGGATTATTCCAGATAGCCCAAGTGATCACTTTATAACCTACGTGATCAAGCATAAGTCTGACATTCCCCAGCAATCAAACCTTAAAACTATCAGGAACAAAAAATGCTTCAACCTATATATCAATAGACCACCTACAATACAAACAGCTCAGGAACTATGCAAAAGAAATCAATCTTACTAGATAAAAAGAACTACTGCTGCCACCTTCAACAAACACACCACAACAATCCCAAAAGTTCTGGGCAGGAATTAACAGACCCCCCCGCCCAGGTTAAACCACCGCCCCAAGCCCCTGTACCTACAGCCAAAACTCCCCTGAGAAGACAGCTAATGCCTTCAACAGTTTTTTCACCAAAACAGTTCAGTCACTAGCTAACCAACTAACCTCTAACCACTCCTTCCCAGAGCTACCGAAGCCCACAACCCAACCAACATTTAGCCTCCACCCAGTATCTACGACTCTTATCTGAGTCCTCCTAAAAAAATTAAAACCTTCCACTCTAGCTGCAGATCTTCTACCAGCTGAATACTTGAAAAAATCAGCTGATGTCATTGACTACCCTATATCATTACTTATCAACAGAACTATCACCGAAGCCACCATCCCCTCCCTATGGAAAATATCACATATCATTCCTCTCCATAAAGGGGGCAGGTCCACTGAGCTTTCTAATTACAGGCCCATTGCTATTTTGTCTCCATTAGCCAAAATTTTGGAGAAATGTGTCCACAGACAACTCATAGCCCACCTTATGCAAAACAAGCTGTTGACTGACTCTCAGCACGGCTTTAGACCTAATCATAGTACCACCACAGCCCTCGTATCATTTACTAATACTATAAACCTTAACATCTCCATCTTTCAATATTACATCTAACAATGGGACCGTGATTTTCCCCAGATATCCACACCAAACTCTTAGGTGTCATTATAGATAACAATCTCAAATATGACCTGCATGTTAACCACACTATCAAAACCATTAATAAGAAACTCGGCTCCCTTTACAAGATCAAGCCCTTTCTCACTCTCCTTGCCAGGACAACCACAGCTCGATCCCATCTTCTGTCTACCCTGCTATATGCCTCTCCACTACTCGCCATCCTAAACAAATCCTCTCTTAATCAACTCTCAAGTTGTTACAACTACATAGCTCCATTTGCTACAGGCTTGGCATATAGGACTCACCATTGCACTAATCTTAAACTCCTAGACTGGCTGGAATTTCCTAGCCTTCTAAAATATAATGAGCTAATTGTAGCCCATAAAGTACTCAACCACCCTGAAAATACTCCTGCATTAAACAGCATTATCTTCCCCCACAGTAACTCTAGATCTCTACGCTCATCTGCCAGTCTTATGGCTCAAACTCTTAGAACCAATAACAGTGCTGGAGACTCCCTGTTTGCCAACTCTGTTGGCAAAGCGTGGAACTCTCTACCAGCAGCTCTTAATCTTGAACCCTCTCTAACACTTTTCAAAAAAAATCTTAGGACATATTTTAAAACACACTGGCTATGCCCCTGTACTAACCCTAATTAAATACTCTCCTAACTCTCATAATGTCTCTGTACTAAATCCTTGTACTCTCTAGGGTTTACATGTAGTGACCAAATTTGCTCTGTTTTCAGATAGACTGTAATGTCTGTGTAATTTATTATGCAAACATATGATTGACTAATGTCTGTATCAATGTATGTTTGTTCCAATGTAACCAGATGACTGACTAATATGTTTTGCCCATTGTAAGTCTTTCAATGTATTTCATGTTTTGCCCTTTGTAAGTCTATGTATTCTTATTCCTCTATAAGTGTATTTTTCTAAATGTAATTTTCTATACATCCTATGGAGCTTTTCTCCCCGGGCCTCCGCTGAAAATGGACATGTATCCAGTCGGACTATCCCGGTCAACAAATGTAAAATAAAATAAAAATAAATAAATATGCACAATTAACATAATGAATCTTTTTGCAAAACGCCTGATTGACTATACACATCATTTATTTATATGGTATCAAGGTGTACAAGGAGATGGCAAAAATGGAAGGCAAATAATGCAGGTAATGCAATTCCAGGGGTAGTGGTAAAATATGCACTTCCATCAGTCACGGCCATACACCATTGCTGCACATAAAGTCAGTAAACATATTTATCAAATACGTAATTAATTAGTTACAAAAATACATGAATTAGTATAACCACAAATTTTAACACAGGCCAAGGGCAGTCTATTATATACATGGTGGATGCGGGTTTTTCTCTTAACACACACACACACACACACACACACACACTTAGTGATATAGCTATTTCTGTAGGTCTACATATCTTCCCATATGAATTATTGTATTTTTCAATGTTACTGTCTATATTTATAAAACTGTAGATTTCTATCTCTAGGTATATCTATGTATGCATCTATATTTATCTCAAAACACAATAAATATGCATTTATTTACATGCATTTATATATACCTAACACACACACACACACACACACACACACACACACACACACACACACACACACACACACACACACACCTGCCTTCACATTACAAAAGTAAACTGTATACCAGCCAATTCAGGGGCAGCAGACAGGTATGCTTGTCACTCACCCACTGTCAAACAGTGCATCTTCACATGGTGACTTTATACAGACATAAAAACCAAAAAGTACATATTTACCTTTATAAATAACTATAACCTTACATATAAACTGGACAGTGTTGTAGACATGGTGCAGGTAGGCATTTCTCTTTATCCATATTCACAGCAACAGAGAAATAAATTAATTGTGTGATTGCGGTAATTGCCTTGATTAAACATATATATCCATGTGTATTTCTGTAGTTAAGTATGCAATTTTATATATTTATATAACTGTAGGTGAAGATGTATATCCAAATTCTTGCTGTAATTTTTTTATTTATATACATATGTATACACATAACACATAGGGTTGCCATCTTTCTTTGTGGTTAAAACCAGACTAAGGTCAAACCACTCGCATCACCCATAACTCCACCCATTCCCACCCCTTCTCCCATCAATGCTCTGCCCATTTTGTGACATCACCATGACAACTGCTGCCTTCCCAAACCATGTAAGGAATACAGTATCTTCTGCAGATTTATTCATCCTTGCCACACATTAAGCAGTCCAGCAAAAGTTGTAACATTAAATTGTGTTCAGAGCTTAATATAAAGCAGAAATATATGCTACTAAAGAATCACATAAAAGACTACAGATAAATTTTATTTATTTAGCACAGTATCTGCTAGAAGTCCCTACACATGATAAAAGAGGATTGCCCTCTAATGAAATGGGGGCGACCCATAAGCACTTTACAACAATTCACTTTTTCTTTCTCTGACTATTGAATCTAACTCTGGCTAGATAAGTTGTGCTTGTGCAATATACATGTGAAATGTGAATACAGTGAATTAGTCACCGATTCTGTTGTGATACAGCTGAAACAAGTCTGACAATGGCGGACAGAGTTTTTTTTTTTCACATTGTGTAATCAATCACATCCGACTTTTCCATGTGGTGCACGACTCTTGGATGCATCAGTTACAAAAAGACGTCACTCAGTTTTAATGAACTATATATATATCTTACAACACAGAAATCAGACTAGAATTATCAATATCTGCACAACATCCTAACAAAAACATTCACGGTAGGTCAGGGTTTCCCAGTGACACATCAAATGTCAAACAGGAAGACTTTCGATGCAAACAGGAAACTAAATGCCGCAATCTCATATTTAGAGTTCCAATACCAAGCCACTGCATTTAAAGTACTTGCACAATGCATTTAACCAACTCAAAAAGTTTGCGTTTAAGATTGTTATGAATAAACAGTAAAAATGCAAACTATTTGCCAACCGTTCGCTACAAATATCAACCTGCAGAAATATTTTAGGCAATACTATAGTGCACCTACTTCACAGTATCACAGCGGATTATATAGTGACAAGTCAACCAGATTACTAATGTCTTTTGTACAGTGCAATGCCCCAAGTTAGTAAAATTATGACCACAACTTTACAATCTGTGTAATAAGCTCAGTCTCACTCCATACAACAGCCTTATTCCATGAAATACTTTTGTAAGAACAGACTCTACAAAATAGTTAGAGGATGGATCGTCGGAACAATAAAATTGAATTAACCATGCGGAAAAGGCCAGACCATGCAAAATAACAGTTAATAATAGACAGGTTCAGGTTGCTGATTCTACAAGATCATTAAAACGTTTTCAACTCTCCGACAGTGACAGTCTGCCCGCTTAAATACAACTGCATTGTTTTTAATTCTTTTTTGCTTACCTGGAAGAAGTTGAGCTGCCAGACTCGGAGTCAGAAAAAGTAAATGTTATCATCATCCTGCCTGCAAACAAGGGTAGGCACTGGGGGAACTCTGCAGATTTGCAGAACTTAAGTTGTACGGACAGCTGCGCTCTACTCGCTGATGCTACTGCTATATTCCCTCCAATTACAATTCAAATCACCAACCGACCAAATCCAATAGACAGTCTGCCTAATTACACACGCATGTCCCTGTATACTAGAGATGCATGGTGACGTCCTCCATAAATTTAAAGTTGCAGGTTAAAAAAAAAATGTAACAAAAATCGGGAATTAACGGGGCCACTCTGTGGCAGTGTTGTGCAAAACCCAGACTTTACGTGTCACGGTTTTGAATGAAATTGGTAATCGGACAATTTGTCCGAAACCGGGCAGTCTGGTCAAAAATAAGACAGCTGGCAACCCTAATAAAAAAGACACACACACACACACACACACACACACACACACACACACACACACACACACACACACACACACACACACAAATCTGCCTTCAGATAACAAAATTCACCAGAATTGTAGCAGTCATATAATATTTCCATAGTCACCTAATGATCAGAATTAATTAACTTGGATAACACCTAATCACAGAGCTCATAGCCACTCAATTGCCTCTCCCTAAGACAACAGTGATGGTCAGATGGTTAGAACTCCCAAACCTACTAAAATACAATAAACATCTCCTGACCCATCAACTGCTATACCAACCAAATAAAATACCTGCCCTTTATGGTCTGCTCACCTTCCACAATACTGAGCATCAACTAAGATCTTCCAATACCGCCCTACTGACTCTTACCAATTGCTTACATTGCTCAGGCCAATCTCTTTATTCCTATGCAGTTGCTAAGGCCCGGAACTCTCTACCCCCTGACATTAGATGTCTAAATAGTAAACATACTTTCAAATCCCTACTAAAAGATCTCCTATTCAAAACTTAGCTATGTTCCTGTACAGAACCAGACTAATTTCACTTGTTCCTGACTTTCAACATCCCTAGATCACAGGTATACTGTGTAGTTTCACTTCATGCATAGTACTGTGACCCAGGTGTTTAGGTCACCTTCATAGTTACATTCAAGCAATTGTATATTTGTTGTATAATATCTTGTTTAATTTGTTCATAGGTTCATAGGTAAGTATTAGGCTATCAATCCAAGGGCCTAAGTAAGCCTAGCCAACAAAGTTCCCTGGCTTACGCCGACCCAAGAAAGTTAATTTCCTGTGCCCCTGTTGAGCAGAGCCACAGAAGTGATGCCCGGGGTGTGTTTCCTATTTCCCATCCGCTTATCAAGATTTCACTTGAAGAGTGTTAATGAAGAACTTTGCTTGACATAGATAGGTAGCCTGTTCCAGAGTATGGGAAGTCTCTGGGACAGGAATCTAGTCCTGCAGCAAGTCCTGTTTATTGTGGTGACAAGGTTTAGGTCCCTACAGTGTGTAGCTCAGAGGGATTGGGATTTCTTTAGGTGTAGCATGTCCAACAGATCTGGGTTTGACATAGCTTTATATGTCAGGCAGAGATCACCTTGGAGTAGGCGATATGCTACAGAGTAAAGCTGGAGTTTTTTGAGATGATCAGTGTAGGGCATCTGTTTGAGGACAGTAATTCTCTTTGTGAGGTACTTCTGTGGCCTCTCCAGCTGCTCCAGATGTCTTGTGAGGTGCCTTCCAAAAGGGGCGTTGTACTCTATAATGGGTCTAATGAGTGTCGAGTAGAGGGGAACAATGACCTTTTTTTCCTGGATGAGAACCCTTTTGTGATGAGGTGTGCCATTTAGAAGGATTTCCTGACTATTGTGGCAATGTGATTATCAAAGGAGAGACTACTGTCCACCTGGGTCCCAAGGTCTCTTATCACACATTTGGTGTTAAGAAGACTGCCGCCTATGTGGTAGTTCATGGATACAGAGTTTTTACCAAAGGGGATAACAATGCACTTTTTGGCATTGAGCTTGAGGCCATGGCTCAGACACCAGGCATCTGTCTCAGTGAGGCCCTTCTGTAGGATATCCACATCATTTGGGGACTCAACTATAGCTCCTAGTTTGCAGTCATCTGTGAACTTCATTAGTCAGAGGCCTTCTGTGTTAGCCTGTACTTCTGAGAAGTAGATACCAAACAGGAGAGGTCCCAGGACTGAACCCTGTGGTACTCCACCTGTCACTGGTTTGAAGTCAGATTTGGAGTCTGCAACTTTTACAGTGTGGGTTCTGTCAGTGAGCCATTTGGAAACCCATCTTGTGACATAGGGATTTATACCTAGTTTAGTGAGTTTAGCTATAATTCCAGAGTGGGGGATGGTGTCGAAAGCCTTGGCAAGGTCAAGATAGGCTGTGTGAACCACCCTACCCTCGTCCACGGCTTTGGTGACTGCCTCAAAGAAGTCGTCCAGGTTCAGGAGGCAAGATCTGCCTTTCACAAACCTGAACTGGATGGGGTCCAGTGTTTGGAGGTTACCAATGTCTTTGTTTATGAATTCAGTGATGATACGTTCCATGGCCTTGCGGACCAGGCTCATCAGGCTAATAGGGTGATAGTTCCCAGGATCAGTGGTGGCTCCCCCTTTGTGGAGTGGGATAACTGTTGCTGTGCACCATTCAGTGTTCACAAAGACTGACGTGAGGCTATGATTGAACATGGTGCTTAAGTGGGGAACCAGTTTGTTCTGAAGTTTGTGTAAAACGCAGCCTGGGATGTTGTCCGGTCCCATGGATGCTGTATTTTTGGCTTTAGAGAGTGCTGCTTTTACCTGTGAAGTTGTGATTACAGGGACTCTGCGTTCTTCGTGTATAGATATGGGCCCTTTAGGGGGTGAGATGGGGGTAAAGTTAGCACTGAACCTATCTGCCAGGATGTTGGCAATATCAGTTGGTTCTGTAATTTTTGTGCAATTGTGCTGTAACTCAGAGCAGATCTGGGTGTTGCCATTGAGATCCTTGACATAGCTCTAGAATGCTTTGTGGTTGTCCTTAGAATCAGTGACAATCTTGTTTTCATAGCTAGCTTTGGAGGGATCTCAGCTTCTTGCTGAGGTTGACCAGGGAGCTCCTCCACTCATGGGATTTTACTTTCTTTTGCAACAATTTCTTCCTTCTGTTGTAGAGTTTGTTTACGGCAGGGGACCACCAGATTGGCTGCCTTTTTTTAGAGGATAGCGTCTTGATTCTGTTTGGTATAGCACGATCCATGCACTCGTGTAAGTGTTTATAGAGTGCATTTGTATAGGATTCAGCAGTCGTAACTGTATTGCCCTTCTGCATGGGTGTCATGAAGTTCACCACTTTTGTCTTAAGAAGCATTAAGTTGGCTTTGGAGAATTTTTTTTACCATGGTTTCTTAATGGGGGTCAGGATGTGGATATCTAGGGTGATTAGCTTATGGTCGGATCTAACCAACGAGGAGTTGACTTCAGGTGGGAACACCAGTCACTCATGTTGGTAATGACTAGATCTAGGATATTGTTGCCCCTGGTGGGGTGTGGATAAGTTGATCCAGGGCATTGGAATTTATGAATTCCAGAAAGCAATGAGCAAAGGAGTTGGTTCATGTGTAGTTTTCCCAGTTAATGGCGGGGTAGTTGAAATCGCCCAATATTAGGGTGTTTGGTTGAACCCTAATATTTTCCAGTATATCAAGAAAAGAGGAGTGGGAATCCTGGGGCATGGTGGGGGATCTGTAGCAAGCTACAATTTGGATTGCAGTTTTGCCCAGAGTTAGTTGCACTTGGATAACCTTGGCTGCATTATGCTGAGCAACTAGATTGAAGGTGTGGATATCCTTAATGAATATGGACACACCTCCGCCTTTGGTGTTCTGGTCAAGGTTAGATGGCCGAAAAGTGTGGTATGAGTTACAGCCTGGTAATGCAGGGCTGCTCTTTGGAGCCTTGAACCAGGTTTCAGTCACTGCACAGACATCAATGTTCTCCATTTTAAGGAGTGCCTTGAATGAGTGCATTTTGAAATTTAGACTTCTAGCAATGAGTAGCATTACCCTCAGTTTTTACTTGCCTATTCCTGTTATGGTGGTGAATTAGTCATTTCAACCTTGGCTAAAAAAGTCACTATAGGGGTGGCAAGAGCCTTTGCCAGTATCCGGAATCTCAGGGGCGACAGGTGCAGGCCATCTCTGGCAAAGCATTGTGGTCTGTCAACCATGTCATCCCAGGCAGACAGATGCCGTATCCCCTTAGAATGACACCAGAAGCTTAGCCAATTGTTGAATTCAATCATTTTGTCCTTGTACTGCGGTATCATTTTGGGCAATGGCAGGATGCTACTCAGGGCTAGGGTCATACCTGCCTGGGCTACAAGACTGGAGAGTTCTTCCATGTCTCTTTTCATGCAGTCCAGGGAGGTACGTCTCAGGTTGTTCACACCAACATGGACAATTGCAGAGTCATATTTGTACTTGTTGTGGAGTGACCTGAGTGCATGACAGTGACCTTCTCCTTGTTTAGCCTGGTGAGTGGGGCATCAGTGTGCCTGACTATAGAGTCACCTACAACTAGTGTGTTGGGTATGTTGTTTTGCCTTATGGGCTGTGGTTGAGTGGCACACTGAGTCTGTGGGCTATGTGTCATTTGGGTTGTGTTGGTGGTGGGAAGTTGCTTGCATTTCTGCTTTGGAGGTCTCTGTTGCTTGAGCAGATTATTAGAGCCTCCGCAAATGTTTTTGGGTTTCTATGTGTGGATTTTGGTGGTGTAGGCTTGGTGGGACTATGTGATGAGTGTAGTGTGGTGCAAGTGTTTACCTTCTCCTCTTGACTATCAAGTTCTGTCTTGGTTGGAGCGAGCTTTACCTCCAGGTCGGCATTTCTCACAGGTTGTAGTGTTGGGTGGTAGGAGGAGAGCATTGCCTGTGTACATGAGACAATTGCTACATTGCCCCAAGATGCCCAGATTCATCAGACAGATAGGAGAGAACACTGGGAACTGACCCTTGGACATGCCTGAATAAAAAAATATTTTCCTCTAGACAAGTGAGGAAAGTGAGTACAAGAGCTGTTTTTCTCTAAGCAAGTGAGGAAAGTAAGTACCAAAACTTTTTTCCTCTAGGTAATGAGGAAGGAAGAGTGCTGTAGTAATTTGTAGTTTATTTATTGCTTACAACAAGTTTTGAACAAGTGCTGAGCATGGATAAGCAAATTAAAGTGCTAAAACTAAGAATCTGTATCTGGATCTTGTTGTAGATAGGGTACCTAGTTCATAGGTTCATACTAGTACCATGTAATAGGAAGTCCACCAAGGAGAAGCGGTCCAATAATCCAAAGCTTTTATTCGCAAATTAGTAATACAAGAAATGAACGCTGTTAAAAACCATGCGTTTTCGTCCTCCCGGACTTCATCAGATACAACTTCATTGTGAAAAATTACCATATTATATACATTGACGTCAGTACCCTAACCAATCGCATAATCCTTTCAATTAAAACAATAACTTTCAAAAGTCCTGTTACACTTATAATACTTTTGTTTTAATAAATATATAATTCCATAAAACTCTTAAAAATGTTTATGTAATAAATATTGTGTTATCTTAAAATAAATTATAATTTAAATATCTTAAAATATCTATTAAGTTATTTAATACATTGAAGGTGCTTGCATATTAATGTGTGTTGGTATACTGCCACCTAGTGGCGTATATGAAATTTTATTCCTTACTTGCTTTTAATTTTAATAGTGGCTGGATTGAAATATATTCGTTCAATCCTGGATTTTTGTTTGCCTCAAGTGCTAATTGCCACCATAGCTCTCTATAACCTATACATTCCTCCCATGGGCCACCCCTCAATTCCTTTTTGATTTGCTCTAAAACAAAAAATCTAAACTTATATTCTTCACATACCATGGTATGCCTATACAGTGCATTTGTATCTTTACATTTTTTTATGTCGTACATGTGTTCGTATACGCCTTCTCATAGTTCTTTCTGTTTTTCCGACATAAAATGAGGTGCACGTAGTGCATATAACCAGGTAAACCAGTCCTCTGGATTCACAGTTGAAGTATCCCTTACTATTTACCCAAAGTTGTCTACTTACTATGAATATTTTTTCTTGATTTATAACATATTCACATTGTTTGCAGGAGCCGCATTTGTATGTACCCAACCTCCCTGAGTTTGCTCTATCACCTGTCCTACCTTTCCCATTGTTCCCATTTTCAAGAATATATTTGATACATCCTGAATTCCTAAACACCACTCTCGGTGTTATTCCAGAAAGTCCTTTTAGGTCTGTTAATGTATTAAATTTTTCCCATTCCCTTTGGAATGCTTCTTTTACCTTTGTGTTTAAAGCATTATATTCCAAAACTAAAGCTTGTTGGTAGTTGGAAGTATCTTGTTTTATACTATTTTGTTCCGTTTCTTTTACTCCCTTTATCGGTCTAAATCTTCCTTCCCTTCCTACCAGGACCTCCTCTTTTATTTTGTTAATAAAATCTTTGGGGTAACCCCTTTCTAAGAACATGTTTACTAACATGTCACATTCAATTAAAAAATCTGTGTCCAAGCTTGACATCCTTGAACCCCTAACTAATTGCCCTTTCACCAGGTTCCTCTTACAATAAATGGGGTGCCCACAGTCATAATGTAAAAAAGAATTGACATAGGACTTTTTCCTATGTACTCTGGTTTCAAAAGAATTTTCTTTCTTCATTATCTCCACATCCAAATATGTTATGTTTTCAAAGGATGTGGTATAAGTAAATTTAAGGAAATCAGTAGTTTCCCCTATATATTTAATAAATTCCTCCAGCTTGTCGTAGGTTCCCTTCCAGAATATTATAATATCGTCTAAAAACCTCTTATACAATATGCAGTGTTTAATGTATACAGATTTAAAAATATATCTTTCCTCCCAATTTGCAAGAACTAGGTTGGCAAAAGTAGGGGCACAAACAGCACCCATCGCGACCCCCTGAATCTGTTGAAAATATTCCCCATTGTGTATCAAGAAATTATTCCTTAGTATTATGTCCATTAAACTTGTACATGCTATTTTATCCTCATGTGATAACGTCCTATCTCCAAACACTTCCTCCTCAAACATCTTAGTTCCTTCATTATAAGGAATAGAGCCAAAGAGATCCACTACATCGATCGTCGCAAAAATTATCTCCCTATCAAAAAGATCCGGAACCAAACTCCTTAATAGATCCCATGAATCCCTGAGTATACTTTCTTTGTTTGTCCAGATATGTTTAGCTTTCACATCAACAAACCTGGCCAGAGGTGTTGTTTTTGAGCCACCTGCTGATACAATAGGTCTGAGGGGTGGGTTACCCTCATCCTTATGTATTTTCGGTATACCGAAAATAATGGGGATCCTAGGTTTCTCTTTTTTCAAAAATTTAGTTTAGATTTTTTGTTTTAGAGCAAATCAAAAAGGAATTGAGGGGTGGCCCATGGGAGGAATGTATAGGTTATAGAGAGCTATGGTGGCAATTAGCACTTGAGGCAAACAAAAATCCAGGATTGAACGAATATATTTCAATCCAGCCACTATTAAAATTAAAAGCAAGTAAGGAATAAAATTTCCCCATATACGCCACTAGGTGGCAGTATACCAACACACATTAATATGCAAGCACCTTCAATGTATTAAATAACTTAATAGATATTTTAAGATATTTAAATTATAATTTATTTTAAGATAACACAATATTTATTACATAAACATTTTTAAGAGTTTTATGGAATTATATATTTATTAAAACAAAAGTATTATAAGTGTAACAGGACTTTTGAAAGTTATTGTTTTAATTGAAAGGATTATGCGATTGGTTAGGGTACTGACGTCAATGTATATAATATGGTAATTTTTCACAATGAAGTTGTATCTGATGAAGTCCGGGAGGACGAAAACGCATGGTTTTTAACAGCGTTCATTTCTTGTATTACTAATTTGCGAATAAAAGCTTTGGATTATTGGACCGCTTCTCCTTGGTGGACTTCCTATTACATGGTATTGGTTTTTGGAGGAGGTTGCCGTTTTTGTTTTTAGTTTGGTGTTTCAAGCGGCATGGATAAGGAGAAGGAGGGTCCATCCTTTAATGATGAAGCTAGTCAATCTAGAAAATTAGTAGGGCAGCTTACAGCCCTAGTGGACTTGTTGACGCCACTATGTCAAACCTTAGTACAGCGCTCCCTAACACCGGAAGTGACGGATGGGAATGAAGGTCTGGGTCAGAGGCAACAGAAACCGAAATGAAAGAGGATTAGTTATGGTGCCGAAGGAGCGAATTCACAGAATAGAGGACCGGATGGTCAAACTTTTGACCCAGCGAATACACCGGAGTTGTTTTTTGAGGGTGAGAACGATACTGACGACAATTGGGGAGCTGTACGTGAAGTGCGCCAACATAATAAAGGTACTGTGAACATCTCCGATTGTCAGGAGATGAATGTTTGGCTTAAAAAGTTACAGACATTTGACTTTGACTTTTGTGGTGGCAATACACGTTATAGCACCAATTCCGATTCTTATAAAAAGAAAATAGAGGACGCTTCAAAACTTATGTACAAGTACAAGGCAATTGTTATAGAAAATAGATATTTGAATGAATGCTTGCAACGTAAAATTGTGCCGAAAGGGTTACGAACTTGGAAGTACCCTAACAATGTACAAATAGGGTCATTATTCCATAAACAGTTATTGGAAGTTTTCAACAATTGCGGACTTGAAATTATAAAATGTATTATTGATGAGAATGTAAGGAATTTAGACATTTTATTTGAACAAATTAATGTTATAGATGCACATATTAAGGAAGATTTAATGTTTGAAGTTCATGGTGAAAAACAGAAGTATGACAAACTGAAGGATGAAATTGATAGTAGATGTAAAGATTTGATAGAGAGAAAAATGGATAAACTAAGAAGGGACATTAAAGAATATGAATGTGAGGTTAGTTACCCTAAACCCAACAACAATAATTTTATTAAAAAACACAACTATAATAATTTTAATAATTTTAAGGGTTATAATAAAGATAGAAAATTTTCACACAGGAATGATGATAGGAATATATATACCTATGATTATGATATGGATTTCCCCCCCTGGAGAGGCATGAAAGGGAAATGGAACCAGGTGGTAGAGAAAATGGAAATTTTCAAAGGAGGGGGGGGGGTAAGAGGAATGGGGAAATATCACTAATGGAAGCTGGTGAAGTACCCCAAGCTACAGAAACCCAAGTTTTTAACCAAGTTGGCAATAAATGCACTTTAAATGGTTTCACTATTTACAATTTTAGTAGTATGGAACTTAGTAAGGAACATTTTACCCTATTAGAAAAAGGTTTTAAGTTCATCCCCAAAGTAAAAGGTAATAGAACTCAAACCTTATTGGACTTAAAATTTTTTTTAAGGAAAATGAACCTTGAGATCCTATTTTTTAATGAAGACATAGCAGCAAATGTGGATAGAAACAAAATAACTAATGAACAGAGATCCTTAAGAAAAAGATCCACGTTTAACCCACCCATCCATTCACAGCTAAGAAATTTTGAAAAAGTGATGGAGGCAGCCATCAAGAAGGCTGAACATAGTACAGGTTTCAGAAACAACTTAAATGATAGGGAAAAAGAGAAATTGGAAGAATTAAGAAGAGATGAAGGCATCAGGGTAATGAAACCTGATAAGGGAGGGGGGGGGTTGTAATTATGGATACTATGGAATATGAAGGCAAGATGAATGATATACTAAGGAATGAATGTAAATACAAAGTGGTTTCCAGAAATGAAATCAATCTAGCTTATAGGAATATTGATATCAAGTTGGATGACATGATTACAGAAAACATTATAGATCTTAAAATGCTTTCATTTTTGAAAAAAGAGAAACCTAGTATCCCCATTATTTTCGGTATACTGAAAATACATAAGGATGAGGGTAACCCACCCCTCAGACCTATTGTATCAGCAGGTGGCTCAAAAACAACACCTCTGGCCAGGTTTGTTGATGTGAAAGCTAAACATATCTGGACAAACAAAGAAAGTATACTCAGGGATTTATGGGATCTATTAAGGAGTTTGGTTCCGGATCTTTTTGATAGGGAGATAATTTTTGCGACGATCGATGTAGTGGATCTCTTTGGCTCTATTCCTTATAATGAAGGAACTAAGATGTTTGAGGAGGAAGTGTTTGGAGATAGGACGTTATCACATGAGGATAAAATAGCATGTACAAGTTTAATGGACATAATACTAAGGAATAATTTCTTGATACACAATGGGGAATATTTTCAACAGATTCAGGGGTCGCGATGGGTGCTGTTTGTGCCCCTACTTTGCCAACCTAGTTCTTGCAAATTGGGAGGAAAGATATATTTTTAAATCTGTATACATTAAACACTGCATATTGTATAAGAGGTTTTTAGACGATATTATAATATTCTGGAAGGGAACCTACGACAAGCTGGAGGAATTTATTAAATATATAGGGGAAACTACTGATTTCCTTAAATTTACTTATACCACATCCTTTGAAAACATAACATATTTGGACGTGGAGATAATGAAGAAAGAAAATTCTTTTGAAACCAGAGTACATAGGAACAAGTCCTATGTCAATTCTTTTTTACATTATGACAGTGGGCACCCCATTTATTGTAAGAGGAACCTGGTGAAAGGGCAATTAGTTAGGGGTTCAAGGATGTCAAGCTTGGACACAGATTTTTTAATTGAATGTGACATGTTAGTAAACATGTTCTTAGAAAGGGGTTACCCCAAAGATTTTATTAACAAAATAAAAGAGGAGGTCCTGGTAGGAAGGGAAGGAAGATTTAGACCGATAAAGGGAGTAAAAGAAATGGAACAAAATAGTATAAAACAAGATACTTCCAACTACCAACAAGCTTTAGTTTTGGAATATTATGCTTTAAACACAAAGGTAAAAGAAGCATTCCAAAGGGAATGGGAAAAATTTAATACATTAACAGACCTAAAAGGACTTTCTGGAATAACACCGAGAGTGGTGTTTAGGAATTCAGGATGTATCAAATATATTCTTGAAAATGGGAACAATGGGAAAGGTAGGACAGGTGATAGAGCAAACTCAGGGAGGTTGGGTACATACAAATGCGGCTCCTGCAAACAATGTGAATATGTTATAAATCAAGAAAAAATATTCATAGTAAGTAGACAACTTTGGGTAAATAGTAAGGGATACTTCAACTGTGAATCCAGAGGACTGGTTTACCTGGTTATATGCACTACGTGCACCTCATTTTATGTCGGAAAAACAGAAAGAACTATGAGAAGACGTATATACGAACACATGTACGACATAAAAAAATGTAAAGACACAAATGCACTGTATAGGCATACCATGGTATGTGAAGAACATAAGTTTAGATTTTTTGTTTTAGAGCAAATCAAAAAGGAATTGAGGGGTGGCCCATGGGAGGAATGTATAGGTTATAGAGAGCTATGGTGGCAATTAGCACTTGAGGCAAACAAAAATCCAGGATTGAACGAATATATTTCAATCCAGCCACTATTAAAATTAAAAGCAAGTAAGGAATAAAATTTCCCCATATACGCCACTAGGTGGCAGTATACCAACACACATTAATATGCAAGCACCTTCAATGTATTAAATAACTTAATAGATATTTTAAGATATTTAAATTATAATTTATTTTAAGATAACACAATATTTATTACATAAACATTTTTAAGAGTTTTATGGAATTATATATTTATTAAAACAAAAGTATTATAAGTGTAACAGGACTTTTGAAAGTTATTGTTTTAATTGAAAGGATTATGCGATTAGGTACTGACGTCAATGTATATAATATGGTAATTTTTCACAATGAAGTTGTATCTGATGAAGTCCGGGAGGACAGCATGGTTTTTAACAGCGTTCATTTCTTGTATTACTAATTTGCGAATAAAAGCTTTGGATTATTGGACCGCTTCTCCTTGGTGGACTTCCTATTACATGGTATTGGTTTTTGGAGGAGGTTGCCGTTTTTGTTTTTAGTATAGGTTCATACTAGGCTATCTGCCCTAGGGCATTTACAAGCCTAGCCAGAGTGTGTTTGGCTTTTGCCACCCATTTTAAAATGAATTCTGCTACGCCCTTTTTCGAGGTTAGTATACTGTGCCTCTGTCTAACAGTGACACAGAAGTGATACCCGGAGTACATCTACGATCTCCCATCCACTCATCATTCCTTTTGAAGACAGTCAATGAGGGACTCTGCCTAACCTGGACTGGGATTTTATTCCAGAGTGAAGGGAGCCTCTGGGTTATGAATTTGTCCCTCCAGCATGTCCTATTTATTTCAGTGCTGAGGTTCAAGTCTCTCGAGCGCGTAGCTCGATGGGATTTGGATTTTCTGAGGTGCAGCATGTCCATTAATTTTGGGTTGGACATGGCTTTATACGTCAGGCACAGATCGCCTCTGAGCAGGCGGTATGCCACTGAGTAGAGCTGGAGTTTCTTTAACCGGGCAGCATATGGCATCTGTCTTGAGCCCTTTGATCCTCTTGGTGAGGTACTTTTGGGGTCTTTCCAGTTGCTGCAGGTGTCTGGTAAGGTACATCCCAAAAGGGGCATTGTACTCAATTATAGGCCTGATGAGGGATGAGTAAAGAGGCACGATGACCTCCCCTGATCTAGATGTGAATCCCTTCATGATTAGGTGGGCTGTATAAAATGTTTTTCTAACCACTTTGGCCACGTGGTTGTCGAATGAGAGATTGCTATCAACTTGGGTCCCCAGGTCCCTAATTACTTCTTCTGTACTTAATGGATTACCATCTATGTGGTAATTTGTGGGCACTTTGTTTTTGACGAAGGGGATGACTATACACTTTTTGGCGTTTAGCTTCAGGCCATGGCTCTGGCACCAGTTGTCTGTTTCTATGAGGCCCTTTTGTAGGATGCTTGTGTCGGCTGGAGAGTCGATTATGGCGCCCAGTTTGCAGTCATCTGTGAACTTGGTCAGCCACAGTCCTTCCATGTTGGCCTGTACCTCCGAGAAATATATACTGAACAAGAGAGGTCCCAGGACTGAGCCTTGTGGGATGCCACTTGTAACTGGTTTGGAGTCTGACATGGCTCCAGCAATTCTAACCATGTGGGTTCTGTCCTTGAGCCAGTTTGCAACCCATCTAGTGACATAGGGGTTTATATTTAAGCTAGTGAGCTTATCTATAATGCCCGAGTGGGGTATTGTAGTGAAGGCTTTTGCGAGGTCCAGGTAGGCTGCGTGGACCACCTTCCCCTCGTCAATGGCCTTGGTGACTGTTTCAAAGAAATCAACCAGGTTTAAGAGGCAGGATCTGCCCTTAACAAAGCCAAACTGGGTAGGATCCAGTGTCTGTAGGTCCCCAATATCTTTATTTATGAAGTCCATGATGATCCTTTCCATAGCTTTGCAGACCAAGCTAGTCAGGCTTATGGGGCGATAGTTTCCAGGATCTGTTGAGGCACCATCTTTGTGGAGAGGGACCACTGTTGCTGTATGCCACTCTTTGGGTACATATCCTGTAGTAAGGTTGAGATTGAACAGTAGTTTTATATTTAGGTTTAGTTCTTCTTGGAGTTCATATAGGACGCAGCCTGGGACACCGTCTGGTCCCATTGATGCTGTGTTTTTTGCTTTGGAGAGGGTAGCTCTTACCTGAGCATCTGAGATGTCAGGGGGGCAGCACTCTGCTGGGATAGATATTTGCCCTTTTGGTGGGGAAGGGGGGGGGTTTGCGCTGAACCTGTCAGCTAGGATGCTGGCAATGTCTGTGGGTTCGGTGTATTTTTTGTCATTTTGGACTAATTCTGAGCATATCTGGGAATTCCCACCCAGGTTCCTAACATAACAAAAGAAAGCCTTGTGATTATCCTTAGTGTCCTGTGCAATTTTTCTCTCGAAGCTGGCCTTAGATGATTTTATGAGTGCCCGTAGTTTTTTGCTAATACTGATCAGAGATGCCTTCCCTTTTTGGGATTTTGCTCTATCATGTAGTAGCTTCCTCCTTCTATTGTATAGTTTGTTTATGGCTGGGGTCCACCAGACAGGATGCCTGCCTTTGGAGGATTGGGTCTTGGTTTTGTTTGGGATTGCATGATCCTTGCATTCCTGAAGGTGTTCATAGAATGCATTTATAAAGGATTCTACGGTCTGGGCCGTATTTTCCACAGGCCCGGGGGCCTTTGAAGGATTCCACCTCGGTTTTGAGGAGTGTGAAATTTGCTTTAGAGAAGTTTTTCACTGTGGTTTTCTGGGCAGGGGCTGGGGTCGGGATGTGAATATCTAGTGAGATTAGTTTATGGTCTGATCTTACCAGTGAGGGATACACTTCTGGTCTGGAGCATGGAGTCCCCATGATGGTGATGATCAGGTCCAGTATGTTTTCCCCTCTTGTGGGAGTGGTAATAAGTTGTTCCATAGCATTTGAGTTTATAAATTCTAGGAACCTTTGAGCTAGGGTGTTGGAGAGACCTTCATATTTTCCAGTGTTCTCAGGAAGGCCGAGTGGGGTTCCTGGGTTTGGGAGGGTGGTCTGTAGCAGGCTATAAACTGGAAGGCAGTTTTACCCACTGTTAGTTGCACATGGATAGTCTCTGATACTTCGTGCTGTGCCACCAACCTGAAGGTGTGGGTATCTTTGACGAATATTGATACTCCCCCTACTTTTGTGGTTCGGTCCAAGTTTTGGGGCTGAAAAACATTGTATGAGGTATAACCTGGTAGTGCTGGGGTGCTCTCGGGAGCCTTGAACCAGGTTTCTGTTACTGCACAGATATCAATGTTCTCCATGCTAAGGAGAGTTTTGAGTGCGTGCATCTTGAGGTTTAGACTTCTAGTGCTTACCACTCCCACTAATAAGCTAGAAGGCTTCCCTCCAACACAGATAGGCTTGGGGACACAGAAGCTTACAAACAGTCCTGGACACAGCAAATCTGTATCTGGACTAAACTAGTTAGGGGAAGGGTGGGAAGCAAGCTCCAGTGCAGGCTTTTAAACCAGAAAATTGAAAAAGATGGAAAAACTGCCCAAATAGCCAATAAACTACAATTTCTAGGCCAGAAAACCACTCTTGCGGTAGATATGCTACATAGTACTTACCACTTCCACTGATAAACTAGAAGGCTTCCCTCCAACACAGAAAGGCTTGGGGCACAGAAGCTTACAAACAGCCCTGGATACAGCAAACCTGTATCTGGATTAGACTACTTACAGGAAAGGCAGAAAACAAGCTTGGAATTTATATATATATGTGTGTGTGTATTTTTTTTTTTTAGTTAAGTGGGTTGGCTTTCTCAAAAAGATCTCTCTGTATTAGAAGAAAGAATGAGCTAATGACAGTAGCAAAAACACGTTAAATGCAGTACAAACTAGCACACGGGTGTGTAGCAATATTAAAGCAAATACAGTTTAAATAAAAGCAGACAAGTTAAAAGTGACAAAAACAAGTTTAGGAAAAATCAAATAAGAGCACTTGAACACTTAAAAGCACACAGAACAGCAAACTAAGGTATTAAGGTAGAAGACAGTTATGTAAGAGCAGCTCAAGAAACTATAAGTAATTTTTTTTTTTTTTTTTGTGGAGAGGGAGGGAACAGAACAGATTACAATGCTATAGGGGATGTCCTTCCCAAGTGCTCTTTCTGTACACAGCAGAGGAGATGAGACTGGTAGGAGTGTCTGAAATCAAAAATGATCTCGCTGTACTCAGATGAGTGAGCAAATGAGATGGGCCCAGTAGGAGTGTCCAAAAACAGATTTAAAGCAGGGGCAGGTAATTCCAAAACCACCAAGATTAATACCACAACAAGAACAGGAAGGGGGGAGGGGTGGGAGACTAACTGCAGCTAGAGACAGGGAGTATTATCTACCTGTATTATATTATATATAACAATTATCTACAAATTTCTAATCCTAAATAAGTGCAGAGAAATGTATACTTAAATCAGCTTTTGTCAGTTGATTTATGCAGGTGAATCTCAGCAGCCAACCACTCGGAAGATGAGCAAAATGATTAAAAAATGTGACCAGCACAGATTATAATGCAAGCAGAAACCCCCAGGCTAAATTAACACAGAATTTCAAAAGCAGTTTCAATGTATCCAGATGGCTATACTTTTTCACACTTCAGGCAACTAACTGCAGCTAGAAACAGGGAGTATTATCACCCTGTATTATATTATATATAACAATTATCTACAAATTTCTAATCTTAAATAAGTGCAGAGAAAATAAGAAGTTATGTACCTACCATAACGTTCCATGTTAGTTGTCTTCTTCTCGCCTTCTTTCTTGCTGGTTGGGTTCAGAGCCGATCCTCGGCTCTGACTCGCCATCTTCTAAAGCTCGAGAGCTATTTACTGGCTCGAGGCCTCCCCATATTCCACAATGCCTGATCCCCAGATCTCGTTTGGTAGACCTAACTACAGACAAATATAAGGACACCTGTCCTAACAGCATATGTTTAGCTACAGAGCTAAAAGGTTGAGGGAACAAACCAGATAAGACCCAGCCAGCTAAAAGGAACTCAGAGGGCAACTCTTCTCGGTCTATTAGGATAGGGGGACGGAGGGTGGGACGCAAGAAAGAAGGCGAGAAGAAGACAACTAACATGGAACGTTATGATAGGTACATAACTTCTTAATGTTAAGTTGTCTATCTTGCCTTCATTCTTGCTGGTTGGGGCAGCGTCCCTAGCACCTCAGTCCTGGGTGGCTCATCGGAACAGACTCTTCAGCACAGTGGAACCAAAATCAGCTCTGCTCCTAGAGGCCACATCCAACTTATAATGAAAAATAAATGTATGGGGAGTGGCCCATGTAGCTGCTGCACAAATGGCTTCCATTGGTAATCTTGCCTGAAAAGCTACAGAAGTAGCTAAAGCCCTAGTAGAGTGGCCTTTTGGTTTAGCAGGGAGCTGTTTGTTCCTCAGTTGATAAATCAAAGTAATAATAGAAGTCAACCACCTAGATAGAGTTACTTTAGACACTGGTAGACCTTGTTTACCTTCAGCATAGGACAGAAAGAGCTGATCTGATTTTCTAATTTGTTTAGTCCTATGCAAGTAGAAACATAATTGTACACAACAAAAGATAACTTGTGGAGGAAAACATAATTGTCTATGAACATCCAACTGATGTAATTTATGTTCAGCTTTGTTGGAATAATTTGGGAAGAAAACCGGAAGATCAATGGACTGATTCAGATTACTCTCAGAAGGTACCTTAGGAAGGAAGGAGGGATTAGTCCTGAGCGAAACTCTGTCATTATGGAAAACTAAATAAGGAGGGCGAACACAAAGGGTCTGGAGTTCAGAAACTCTTCTGGCTGAGGTAATTGCCACAAGAAGAGGGTTTTCCAAGAACCTTTAAGGAATATGAAGCTGCGGGTGCAAAGGGGGGCAATATTAGGGAAGCTAAGATCAAATTAAGATCCCATGGAGGTGGGGGATCTCTTACTGGTGGCCTGAGCAAAGTAGTCCCTTTGAGAAAAGCTTTGCAAAGCTTATGGGATATGATACTAGTTCCAGATAGGCCTGTATGAAAATTTGAAATTGCGGCTAACTGAACTCTAATGGTGGCAGAAGAGGACCCAGCCTGAAAAAGTTCCGCTAAGAAATATAAAACGTGGTGGACCTGGGCTGAAAAGGGATCTATGTTTTTAGACTCTGCCCAGCAAGAGAAACGTTTCCACTTACTAGCATAAATTTTTTCTGGTGGTAGATTTGTGCGAAGATAAGATGATTTCATGCACCGATTGGGAAATGTCCAGAAGCCTGGCTAAGGTTGGAAGTGGAGCAACCAAACAGTGAGGTTGAGAGACTGCAGGGATTGGTGCTGGATCAGGAGGTCTGGTATTGGGTCTAGGGTCCAGGGCTGCTCCAGGAGGTGATGATGCAGGAACAAAAACCAAATTTGTCAAGGCCAGTAGGGGGCAATGAGGATCATCTTGCATCCCAGCATGGTAGCTTTCTGTATTAGTTTGGGAATCAGGGGAAATGGAGGTAATGCTTAAAGGAGTCCCTGAGGCCAATCATGGATTACAGCATCTCTGGGAGGGTATCCGGGAAGAGGGAGGAGAGAAAAGAAACTGTTGCACTTGCTGTTGAAGGGGGTGGCGAAAAGGTCACAGCAAGGCTGACCCCATTTGCAGAAGATTTGGTCCGCCACTGTCTGATTGAGAGACCACTCTTGAGGCATGAGAATTGCTCTGCTCTGCCTGTCCGCTATAACGCTGGACTTCCCAGGGATGTGCATTGCTATCAGAAACGACTGGGAAGAGATCGCCCATTGCCAGAGTCTGAGTGCTTCTCGACATAGGGGGTAGGACTTGGTTCCGCCCTGCTTGTTGATGTACCACACTACCGACATAGTGTCTGTCTGAATTGCAATGGTCCCAGTAGGAAGAGAGTTCTGAAGAGATTGCAATACTAAAAGCACAGCTCTCATCTCCAAGACATTGATATGCAGATGGTACTCGTGGGGTTGCCATGTGTCTTGGACTGTTCTGCCCTGAAAGTGCCCCCCCACCCGATCAGGGAGGCATCCGTGGTCACCGTGGCTACTGGAGGAGGAAGAACAAATGGTTTGCCCTGGGGTACTGACGGGGAAACCATCCACCAAGCAAGCTGGTCTTTGCATGTCTGTGTAATCATAATCATGTGAGACATTGGAAGTCGTAGAAATGACCATTGGGTGAAAAGCAGCCACTGAAGAATCCTCATATGCAAACGAGCCAGGGGGACTAGTATGATCGCTGCTGCCATTAGGCCCAATGTCTTTAGGATGAATCTGGCCTGAATTTTCTTGCATCCTAACAACACCTGTACATGTCGGCGAATATCTAATACTCTGTGTAGCGGAACATGTCTTTTGTACTTAAACTTGCGCCTATAAAGGTTATAGACTGACAAGGCGATAATGCAGACTTTTCGAAATTTATTGTGCTACCTAGCTTGGAGCAAGTTTGGATGGTGTAGTTCCTGGCTCGTAGCAGCTGATGTCTAGTGGTAGCAGTTAAGAGCCAGTCGTCCAGATAGGGAAAAACCTGGAATCCTTGCCATCTCAGGTGAGAGGTAACTACTGCCATACATTTGGTGAACACCCTGGAGGCTGTGGTGAGACCAAAGGGAAGAGCTCGGAACTGATAATGACTGGCTCCCAACCGGAAGCGGAGGAATCTTCTGGAGCACCTGTCCATTTTGATATGGTAGTATGCATCTTGAAGATCTATGGAGCACATCCAATTGTCCTGACCCAAAAAGGGTAGAATGGACTGAAGCGTGACCATCCGGAACTTCATTCTTTGTACAGACCTGTTTAGTCTGCTGAGATCCAAAATGGGTCTCCAGTCCCCTGTCTTTTTTGGTACCAAAAAGAACCTTGAGTAAATTCCGGATCCTTGCTGGTCTGCTGGGACTCGTTGGATGGCTCTTTTTTGTAGCAGTTTTGAGATCTCTTGGACTGCTTGTTCCCTTAGACTGGGTGGAACATCTGGAAGGGATTTGTTTGACCTTAAGGGGGTATGAACGAAGGGAATTCTGTAACCTCCGGATATGATAGACTGTACCCATCTGTCTTGAGTTATGTCTTGCCAGGCTTTTGGGTACAGCGATAATCTTCCCCTGACTGCCTCCGAAGGCGGGCAGCCAGGCAGCCCCTCAGGGATGCTGGAAGGGCTTGTCAGAGAAGGAATTTCTGCTGCCCTGATTTTGTGGGCCCCCTCAGCCTCGAGGGCAGCATCTATTGTTGTTCCCTCCTCTGCCCCTGTAGGGAAACTCACCACATGTGTCAAGCACGGCTCCCTGGGGTTTCCGGAACCACATTTTGCCACTTTTCTGACCTTTGGGGTATGGTCTAGAAGGAGTGGAAAAACTGACTCCCACAGCAGAGAGAGTCTTGCCTTCCTGCTCACACCTGGTAAGGGTATCCTTCACCTGTGGTCCAAAAAGAGCAGAACCATCAAAAGGGGTACTGGTGA
The DNA here is from genome assembly GCF_019279795.1 of Protopterus annectens. Taxonomy (NCBI): domain Eukaryota; kingdom Metazoa; phylum Chordata; order Ceratodontiformes; family Protopteridae; genus Protopterus; species Protopterus annectens. The sequence goes on along the minus strand of NC_056737.1, from coordinate 702,018,057 downwards.
AAGACGCCTTAAAGGGGTCCGCAAAGTTACATAACCACATCCAAGTGTGCCTTCTCAAGGCCACGCCTGTGCCTGCGGCTCTACTCGCCCCATCGGCCGCATAAGAAATGAGCCGCATGGAGGAGATCACTATCGAATTAAGAGTCGCCAGCTGGGAGGTAATATTATCCCTGGGCCACCGCAGCTGATGGATCTTGAAGGGTATCTCCTAGCTCCTTAAGGAGATCCCTTTGAAGGCATGTAAAATGGCACAAATAGTTCAACGACCGCATGGAAAAGGTTGCTGAGGAAAACATCCGCTTCCCATATCTGTCCATCGTCCTAGACTCCTTATTATGGGGCTGGACAGACGAAGAAGTCTCAGCCAACTCCTTTTTCATGGCTGCTGCTACCACCATAGCATCAACAGGGACACCCTTTGTCAAAAATTGTTTGTCTTGTGGTGCTGTGATGAATTTCGTAGGCTTTTGGGGAGTTGGTTCCACTGTGTCTGGGGCTGACAACGCCTTTCGAGCCACCACTGCCATCAGTGGATCAAATGGCGGAGACACCCAGGAGGTGGAGGAGTGAGAACCAAACACGTCTAGATATACCGACTCATCCTCAGAAGGGTTAAGGGTAGTCCAGTTCCCCCTCTGCCTAAGCATCTCAAGGATGTCTGAGAAGGAGAAATCTTCAGAGGGGGACCTCGGGGACCCTTCTGAATCCTCTAAGTCGGTATCCAAAGTGACAGACTCAGGGGAGTCAACATGCTTCCTCTTACATTTCCTCTTTCGAGGGGGATCCTCTGAATGATCAGGGGAGGCCTCGGAAGAGGAGGACGCGCCCACTGGGGCGACCTGGAGCGCTTGTTCTCCTCGCTTGGGGTCTGGAGGAGGGGCAGAGGCAGACACAGGCACCATGGGGGGAGGAGCCGAAGAGGCTGATCATGGGGCCGACTGAGGGGCCAGCACACTCCTCATGACCTCGAAGGCACCTCTTCCCGGCAGAGAAGAAGGCTCAGGCTTCGAAGAGACTGGAACCCTCCCCGGCACCAAGACAGATGGCTCCGAGGCCGATGTAGGAGCCGAGCTCACCTGCGCCCTAGCTCTGAGAGGGAGAACGGGGTTGGACAAGAGTCTGATGCCACTCGCCCCCTTGGAACCAACGAGGGAGTCTCAGCACCCAGATCCCTCCAAGGACAGCGCCATGGAAGTGATCGGAGTCGAAGGAACCAAAAGGGTAGGTATCAGCGCCAACGGTTCCACGATCTGAACCCCAACCAGCTCCAGCTCCGAACTCAAGGGGTGAGTCGAAGGAGGAACTACTGCAGAGATGGGCAGAGCCGAACCCTGATGAGGGGGGCTGGATAGCATTTTAGCCAGGGCATGCGATTTCAGAAGTCTGCTCACCACTCTCTCCAAGTCATGGTCAGACAGTCTCGAAGACCGAGAAGAGTGAGATCGGTGACTTCACTCCGAATATAACAGAGGCGACCCCGGGGCCGAGCTAATCGACTCTAGGGATGGGGACCTAGAACGCTTTCAGCTCCCTGAAGGTTCCGACACCAGGATCGGAGCCGACTGAGACGCAGGTACTTTGGTTCCGGCCAGAACCGAAGTCGAAGCAGACGCCACACCCGACGACGGCTCCGAGCTGGGAGCTGATGGCTTCGATGGCTTGGAGGGTTTCCCTGGTTGAGTCTTAGCAGGTGACCCTTCAGGTTTTAGTAATCCTCTAAGGATTAACTTATTCCTACCCTCCTGCAGGACTCTTGGACTAAAGGCGTGACACACCGAACAAGAGTCCTGCAGGTGTAGGGTGCCCAAGCAGTAGACACAAGAAGTGTGACCATCTGTCAGAGACATTTTCTGACAGCATGAGTCACACTTCTTGAATCCCGATACCTTAGTATCTTTGGACATCCTGCAAAAAGAAAAATCACAGGAAAAAAAGGCCAACAGTACAACAGTAGGTAACAAGTATAAAGAACCGTACACACAAAAAAACCCAGTTACCACACCTTAACAACACACACACACACACACACACTATATATATATATATATATATATATATATATATATATATATATATATATACTATAAAAAGTAAAGTACTATAACTATTTCTACCTGAAAACACTACAAAAGGTATTTTAGAGAACAAGGGTTAGCCTCTAACTAAAACTGCTACCTTGAAGAGAGAAAAAGGGGGGGGGACTCTCTAACAGTAAAAACGAGTTTTCTAAGGGGATGGGATAGATCTAAAACTACACAGAGACAAAAAGTTCTAAACTACTATAATAAGAACTAAACACTAACTATTTATATGAAAAAGTTTTATATAAAACCTATCAAAAGACAAAAATATGACCTGAGCCAGCAAAAGCAACCTCGTAGCAGAAGCGGCAAACAAGATCTGGGGATCTAGCGCCAGGCATTGTGGGATATGGGGAGGCCTCGAGCCAGTAAATAGCTCTTGAGCTTTAGAAGATGGCCTCGGCTCCGAACCCAACCAGCAAGAATGAAGGCGAGATAGACAACTTAACATGTATACTTAAATCAGCTTTTGTCAGTTGATTTATGCAGGTGAATCTCAGCAGCTAACCACTTGGAAGATGAGCAGAATGATTTCTCAGTATTCAAACCACTGTATGCTGCATCATTTGTAAAACTGATTGTACTCTTTTTATATGTTCTGTACAAAATAGCTATGTTTATATAATTTTTTATTATTTTTCATTATTTTGTATAATTGCTTTCACTATGTATCTGGAGCTTTTCTTCTGGGGACTTCCCTGAAAATGGTCATCTTGTGTCCAGTCGGACTAATCCGGTAAACATATTGACTATGAATAAATAAATATTACTGTCAGAGAATCTAATTTGATACCCCATAGACCTACATACCCGGAACACCCATATGACAACATGCCATGAATTAATGTACTATTGTTTACGCTGCCTCAAACTGTCCTATGAACAAGTCCATACAGTAGTATCCAAGGTTAAGAGCAGTGCTTTCTTATGTCAGGCAACATAACATTCTGACAATTGCTGGACCATAAACTGTACTTGCAAAACAGCCTTCATTGGTCATACATTAATAGATGCAAAACTGACTATGTGGCAGATGAGTAGAGGATCTAAGCATTCATCGACATGCACAAGGTTAAGCCATGAACTGATCACAGCACATGCAGACTCACCAATCTGAAGACCATATTCTGTTAGGCTGTTCTCAGAATCAGTATAGAGTTACCCATTTCCATCAAAAGATTGCATTATTAAGCACACAGCAGTTGCATGATACATGACAAGTATTGCTTTCAGCAACCCTGTCAATAGTTTGGCTAACAGATGAGCAAGCACAAGACTGTCAAAACATGAACTCTTTTGCCCACTGATCAATACTGCAGTCAGACCATGTCTGCACAAGCACTTCCCTGACACAGCAATGGATTAGTTACTACATCAAAAGCTTTACTGGTATCTCGCAGTATGCACAAGCACTAAAATAAAGCATCTCACCAGGTGACACCTCCGGTGATATGACCATCTATGCACGAGTACCGAAATGCAACAGTTCCCCAAAAGAAGTCTTCATTAATATGTGTGACCACGCATAAGTGTTAGCAGTGGAACAGTTAGCCAAGCAATCTCTTCATATGTAGATGCATGTCCAAATATTAAGATGAACCATTTTCCAAAATGACACCTAAAAGTACTATGTGCAAGTATGCAGAATCAGAAAAATGACGGATTGGACAGAGTGGTCCCTTCATTAGTATAGTCGAGTAAGCTGAAACACAACATTAAGACAATGACCACAGCAACGACTTTACTTATACATCCAAGTATGCAGATGCACATGAAAACAAAGAATTTAATCCACTTCTTTAATATGTTCAAGTAAGCACAAACACCAATCATGCACCAGCAGAAATAGTGAAACATTTAGCAGAGTGAGCCCTTAATTAATTCAAGTAAATCCTCAGAGAGAAGGAACAACCAAAGCAACATATAACGTACACTAACATGCCAAAAAAGAAAACTCCAAGATAAAAAAGGACAAAACGAACACTGTTTATTCAAGAGGTAAGCGCTTTCACAAAAATTGCTTCATCAGACCTTCAGTACACAGAATAACAACAAGGTCTACATATATCAGTTCAAATTCAAACAGTCCAATCAAAATCAACAAGTAATAAAAGCACATCATCACATGAACTTACAAACTTTACACCATTGCAAATAGGACATAAAGAATATATATATATATATATATATATATATATATATATATATATATATATATGTAAATACAACAAAAATATATATATATATATATATATATATATATATATATATATATATATATATATATATATTTATACCTCAATATTCCTGTATAGTTCTATACAAAACTCAAAAACTAACCTACTGTAACTAAATAAAAATAAAAATAATACTTTGATAAACAATATATAAAACAATCTTTAAAACACTAAAAATACATTAACTAGTACTATTTAAAATTATTTAGGGATCCTTCTTTTTCTTAGTAGGGGCTTAATAGTAGCACGTTCATTGAGTCCCCTATCAGCTCTAAGTCAAATCATCCAATTATTTTCTTTATGCTCGGTATAATTCCTAATATCCCCTTGTCTTATTGTTGGTGTCACAACATCAATAACCCTGAAGGTGAAGGTATGTCCTACACCACATTTGTTAACATGCTTAGAGAGGGCATTGTGCTCAGCACCTTTACATATACAGTAAATATGTTCCCTCATACGTTCCCTTAGTGATCTATTCGTTTTCCCTACGTAAAACGAAGCACAAAATTTGCACTCTGCTAAATTGACCACATTCATACTTCCACAATCAGCATTAACTCTGAACACAAACCTCTTCCTGAGATCTGGGTGATCAAAAAAGCCACATTCATTGATGAACCCACAAAAATTACATTTACCACATGGTCGGGTTATACCAACTTCAACTAAATCACTAGACTTAATTCCCCCGTTGCATAATAACTTCTTCAGGTTCTTGGTATTCCCAAAACAAAATAGGGGAGCCTCACCAACAATATCACCAATTTGAGGATCAACCTGTAAAATAGGCCAATAAGTACTAAAAATTCCTCTAAGTGCCTGATGATCTCTTGTAAAAAACAGAGGTATTTTAACCTGTTTACTTACTATTCTGGTGTCACACACCCCATTCCCCATGTTTGGACCATAATATGGGGCCGCTACATCATTCCTGAGTGAATCTAAGTCTGACCAACATCTAAGGATCTCAGTTTGATTATAACCCCTTTTTATTAATCTCTGTACAAGTCGTCCCTTCTCTAACTGAAAACCTTCAAAAGTGGGGTACAGTCGAGAAGCTCTAATACTCTGACCACGAATAAGGTTCCGAAAGACATCATTCGGATGCACACTGCTCCTGTATAGCAGCGAGTTCCTGAAGCATGTCTTCCGTAACACCCCAGTATTAATGATAGGGCCCTGAAGTTTCTCTATAAACAACTCCAGGTATTCAATCCGTGTCTTTGAAAAGGACATTGTAAACTTCAAATGCTCACAAAGATCATTCATACTATTAAAAAATATCCTTAAGCCAGAAATAGTACCTCTCCACAGGAAAAACAAGTCGTCAACAAACCATCGATAAAATAGGACATTTGTTCCAAACTCTTTCATTTTAAAAAGTACTGTATCCTGGCAATAAGCCAGAAACATATTGGCGCAGCTATTGGCACAGGAAGTACCCATAGCTACGCCATGTTTCTGGATAAAAATCCTCTCATGAAAAACAAAAATATTGTTTTCTAGTATAATCTCCAGAAAAAGACAAAGCACATCTATAAGGGTGATATCATATTCACTATGTATCCTTAAATACTCATGTATATACCTAACACCCAAGTCATTAGGTATCATGGTAAAAAGGGACTGAACGTCCATAGTAACAAACACTAAATCCTCTAACTCTTCCAAACAATTAATGCACTCATAAAGATCCAACAAAAACTGTTTGGAATCTTGGAGTACCACTTTATTCATACTAAAGATAGGTCTTAGATGTTTCTCAATAAAGATAGATAGTGGCTCTGTACTCCAACCACCACCTGAAACTATTGGGCACATAGGTGGGTTATCCAAATTTTTATGTACTTTAGGGAGCTCTTGTATTATAGGAATAAGGGGGTCAGACACAACAAGAAAATTTAACGTGTCTTTAGATATTAGTCCTAACTGGAAGACCTCAACAACAGATGTTCGAATAGCTTTTATAACATCACAAACATCATTAATACTGATCTCCCGATAAAACTTACAATCACTCAACATCACCATCATAATGGCATCATACTGCATATAATCCATGACAACAATGGAGCTGCCTTTATCCGCAGGTATTATAATAATATTAGAATTCACTTTCATATTATCCAAAGCCTCCCTTTCACTAAGGGTTAAATTATATTTCAACCCATCTCTATGTTTACCCAAACATTGATCATAATACTGAAACAGTTTGTCTTCAGTTAATTTCATATATGCTTCTATCAGCGGGTGGTTAATAGGAATATAAGTGCTCAACGTCTTAAAACAAAGACCAGAGGATTGAACATTCATACCAGTATCTTCTAACTGCGAACTACCATATAAATATTTCAACATGACACTTCTACAAAACATTTTCAGGTCTAAAACTGTGTCAGTTAATTTACTGTTCATCGAAGGAATAAAAGTAAGACCCTTATATAACAAACTCAACTCAGACGAACTTAATTTATATGAGGAAATATTCACAACTGAAGACATTACATCTTCCCCCATATTTTCTTTAAGGTTTGAGCCTGTTGATATTCCCCAGACAATTTCCTCTTCTGGCACCCCCTGCTCATAGACCTGCTCCTTCTCCCAAATCTCTCGGATCGAACTGGTAATGGAAAAGGGAGGTCCCCCGGGTTAGTGCCAGTCGAGGAAACACTGGGATTTATAACCTGTTGATCAATATTATTTCTCAATTTGGGGTGAACGACCCTTTCCTTCTGCTTAGTGCTACTTTCAGCATCATTATTAATAACTACATTCGGAAATAAATAACGTGCATTAGACATTGTCATATTAACATTATCAACAGTGGTTGTTTTCACCAAGAGTCTTTAGGAGTCACTGACTCAGCAGATACACTCAATAAAGTTTCGGTCAATAAAGTTTCGTCCAAATTAAGAACCGAGCAGTTTTTAGGCAGTTTTCCGACTGAACTCACAGCATCAGTCTTATGATGTACTATAGAAGATAAAGCTGCTTCACTGCTCAGTGTCTTGTTACCTAATGTTTTCTCACCCCTAGAGCTATCTCTAGGTCGAACAGGGGGAAGATGTAATGTCTTTAGTTGTGAATATTTCCTCTTATGAATTAAGTTCGTCTGAGTTGAGTTTGTTATGTAAGGGTCTTACTTTTATTCCTTCGATGAACAGTAAATTAACTGACACAGTTTTAGACCTGAAAATGTTTTGTAGAAGTGTCATGTTGAAATATTTATATGGTAGTTCGCAGTTAGAAGATACTGGTATGAATGTTCAAGCCTCTGGTCTTTGTTTTCAGACGTTGAGCACTTATATTCCTATTAACTACCCGCTGATAGAAGCATATATGAAATGAACTGAAGACAAACTGTTTCAGTATTATGATCAATGTTTGGGTAAACATAGAGATGGGTTGAAATATAATTTAACCCTTAGTGAAAGGGAGGCTTTGGATAATATGAAAGTGAATTCTAATATTATTATAAGACCTGCGGATAAAGGCGGCTCCATTGTTGTCATGGATTATATGCAGTATGATGCCATTATGATGGCGATGTTGAGTGATTGTAAGTTTTATCGGGAGATCAGTATTAATGATGTTTGTGATGTTATAAAAGCTATTCGAACATCTGTTGTTGAGGTCTTCCAGTTAGGACTAATATCTAAAGACACGTTAAATTTTCTTATTGTGTCTGACCCCCTTATTCCTATAATACAAGGCCTCCCTAAAGTACATAAAAATTTGGATAACCCACCTATGCGCCCGATAGTTTCAGGTGGTGGTTGGAGTACAGAGCCACTATCTATCTTTATTGAGAAACATCTAAGACCTATCATTAGTATGAACACCAAGATTCCAAACAGTTTTTGTTGGATCTTTATGAGTGTATTAATTGTTTGGAAGAGTTAGAGGATTTAGTGTTTGTTACTATGGACGTTCAGTCCCTTTTTACCATGATACCTAATGACTTGGGTGTTAGGTATATACATGAGTATTTAAGGATACATAGTGAATATGATATCACCCTTATAGATGTGCTTTGTCTTTTTCTGGAGATTATACTAGAAAACAATATTTTTGTTTTTCATGAGAGGATTTTTATCCAGAAACATGGCGTAGCTATGGGCACTTCATGTGCCAATAGCTACGCCAATATGTTTCTGGCTTATTGGGAGGATACAGTACTTTTTAAAATGAAAGAGTTTGGAACAAATGTCCTATTTTATCGACGGTTTGTTGACGACTTGTTTTTCCTGTGGAGAGGTACTATTTCTGGCTTAAGGATATTTTTTAATAGTATGAATGATCTTTGTGAGCATTTGAAGTTTACAATGTCCTTTTCAAAGACATGGATTGAATACCAGGAGTTGTTTATAGAGAAACTTCAGGGCCCTATCTTTAATACTGGGGTGTTCCGGAAGACATGCTTCAGGAACACACTGCTATACAGGAGCAGTGTGCATCCGAATTATGTCTTTCGGAGCCTTATTTGTGGTCAGGGTATCAGAGCTTCTCGACTGAAGCCCACTTTTGAAGGTTTTCAGTTAGAGAAGGGACGACTTGTACAAAGATTAATAAAAGGGGTTATAATCAAACTGAGATCCTTAGATGTTGGTCAGACTTAGATTCACTCAGGAATGATGTAGCAGCCTCATATTATGGTCCAAACATGGAGAATGAGGTGTGTGGCACCATAATAGTAAGTAAACAGGTTAAAATACCTCTGTTTTTTACAAGAGATCATCAGGCACTTAGAGGAATTTTTAGTACTTATTGGCCTATTTTACAGGTTGATCCTCAAATTGGTGATATTGTTGGTGAGGCTCCCCTATTTTGTTTTAGGAATACCAAGAACCTGAAGAGGTTATTATGCAACAGGGGAATTAAGTCTAGTGATTTAGTTGAAGTTGGTATAACCCGACCATGTGGTAAATGTAATTTTTGTGGGTTCATCAATGAATGTGGCTTTTTTGATCACCCAGATCTCAGGAAGAGGTTTGTGTTCAGAGTTAATGCTGATTGTGGAAGTATGAATGTGGTCTATTTAGCAGAGTGCAAATTTTGTGCTGCTTTACGTAGAGGGAAAACGAATAGATCACTAAGGGAACGTATGAGGGAACATATTTACTGTATACGTAAAGGTGCTGAGCACAATGCCCTCTCTAAGCATGTTAACAAATGTGGTGTAGGACATACCTTCACCTTCAGGGTTATTGATGTTGTGACGCCAACAATAAGACAAGGGGATATTAGGAATCATACCGAGCATAAAGAAAATAATTGGATGATTCAAATTAGAGCTGATAGGGGTAGGGGACTCAATGAACGTGCTACTATTAAGCCCCTACTAAGAAAAAGAAGTATCCCTAAATAATTTTAAATAGTACTAGTTAATGTATTTTTAGTGTTTTAAAGATTGTTTTATATATTGTTTATCAAAGTATTATTTTTATTTTTATTTTATTTAAGTTAGTTACAGTAGGTTAGTTTTTGAGTTTAGTATAGAAATATAGAGGAATATTGAGGTATATATATATATATATATATATATATATATATATATATATATATATATATATGTTCTGTTTTATATATATAATTTTTTTGTTGTATATACATATATATATATTCTTTATGTCCTATTTGCAATGGTGTAAAGTTTGTAAGTTCATGTGATGATGTGCTTTTATTACTTGTTGATTTTGAGTGGACTGTTTGAATTTGAACTGAAATATATAGACCTTGTTGTTATTCTGTGTACTGAAGGTCTGATGAAGAAATTTTTGTGAAAGCGCTTACCTCTTGAATAAACACAGTGTTCGTTTTGTCCTTTTTTTATCTTGGAGTTTTCTTTTTTGGCGTTTTAGTGTACGTTATATGTCGCTTTGGTTGTTCCTTCTCTCTGAGGATTTACTTGATTTATTTATTTTTATTGCGAGTGAAGTAACGCTTATCCTGTGGGTTCTCGCTTCGGTTTGGTTTGTGTTTACCTTTATTAATAATGTGTAGCAGTAAGCAGAAATAATGAAATTCAAAGGTTACTACAGCAACCACTTCAGCGATCTGTTCCACTATGCAGAGGCACCAGTAAATAGGTGACCCCATGTTTAACATGTCCAAGTAAGCACAAATACCAACATGACACATTAACCTAAGCAACCCTTCACTATAATGTTGAACTAAGCAATGCTGCAGTAATGACACATTAATCAAGTAAACCCTTCAAGACTAAGTCCCAGCATACATAAGCACAAAAGTGAAACATTTTGCTTAAGGATCCTAGATGTATATGGCCAGGTATGCAGAAACACCAAAGTAAAACATCTATCCAAGTGAGCCCAGAAGTAATATGTTCCAGTGAGTACATGTACAGAAATGAAACATTTCACCAAGCGACCCCTAAAGTCATATGTTCAAATAAGCACAAGTACTAGAAAAGATATACTTACCAAAGCAATCTTTTCAGAAATGTGTAGACATGTGGAAGCAAGAAAATTAACCTTGTACACAATTCATAACTTCAGTAATTTGATCAACTATGCAGAGGCAATGGAATGAATAAGTTACCCAAGTGAAGCCCTTCATTAATATGTCCAAGTATGAAGAAACACCAAAATAAATTGTATATCCCAGCAAGCTCTTCATTTATAGGCTTGAGTACCATGGTGAAACACTTCCCTAAGCGATCCCATCCTCATATACATCCAACCACGCACAAGTACTAAAACTGTAACAGTTACCAGAGCAATCGGTTCAGTAATATAATTTGGCATGTGCAAGCATCGAAATGAGCCATTTTCCAAAGTGACAACTACAGTAAAAAGCTTTAAGTAACATTTACCCAAGTGAGCGCATTAATATACTCATGTATGCAGAAACATACAACCCATCAACCACTGTAGTTATCTATCCAAGTATGCACAAGCACAAAAATTAAAGATGTAAAAAGTGACCTCTGCATCAATAGGAATAAGTAAGCACAAACAGCATGCCTGCAGGAGCACACATGTGAAACATTTACCCAAGTGACCCCTTCATTAATATGACTCAGTATGCATAAACATCAAAATACACACATTAGCCCATCAATCACTTCAGCTGAAACACACATTCCCCCAACACCCACATGCACCCACTACCCAAATCTGCGAACTTCTCAGCAGGCTGTGGCAAAATGTCCCTCAATCAGATCCATACAGCAATAACCAAGGTTGAGAACTTTTAGTTATGTACTCACCATAACTTCAGATGTTTGGGATCCATCGCTTGTTTATATAACATTGTTAGATGTTTCAAGATGAAACAACAGGACCTTCTGATATCCTCTGATCTCCAAGGAAGGGGAAGAGATGGATCCCAAACATCTGAAGTTATGAGATGCCACATCTAATTTGTAGTGAGAAATGAAATAACAAGCTTAGAATGAAATGCCACCAGTAGCCATAGCCCTTGTAGAATGAGCCTTGACAGAGGTGGAAAGCTCTTTGTTAGAATAAATATAAGCTGATCCATTTGGCAATAGTGACCTTGGACACAAACAACTGATCTGTCTTCCTTGATTGTTTGGTCGCATAAAGTAGAACAGACTTTAGGAACAAAAAGGATTTGGTCTGAGGGATACCCTGTCTGTATGAAAAGGGGTTTCACTGACAAAGCTTGAAGTTCTGAAACCCTCCTGGCTGAAGTAATGGCTGTCTTCCATGATAGAAACTTTAGATCACAGGTAGCTGCAGGTTCAAAGGAAAGAAGTCAGTCGAGATCCCATGGAGGTGCAGGATGAGAAATCGGAGGTCTTAATAAAGCAGCACCTTTGAAGAAGGTCTTACACAACCTGTTGCTCATTAAAGGTGGGTCTATGGATTCATGAAAATTAGAAATCGCTGCCAATTGTACTTTGATGGTAGAAACAGAGGAGCCTTGATTGAAAAGAGAGGTCAGGAATTTGAGTACTTCTGCCACGGGAGTAGAAATGAGTTGAGCCCAGATAGCAAACCTTTTCCATTTGCTAGAATACAGTTTCTTACTTGTGGGCTGAAGACAATATGTGCACCACATCTGGATCAAGTGCATGTCTCCTGACTTGAATCAGTAGGTCTGGGACCTGGTCCAGGAACCATGGACCTTCGATCATCTTGCTGCCTAAGAGATGCCTTTTGAATCACTCTGGGGAGGAGGAACTGGAGGGAAGGCATAAAGCAGTCCGTACAAGCCAAGGATGGACTAAACTCCCATTCGCTGAAAATCTGCCTTGAGACCATTTGTGCGGAGAGAGGATGGTTCTGCTCAACCAGACAACTGACATGTTGTCTGAGTGAACAGCAATTACGTCCTGAGGGTACTGCCCTCATCTCTAGGATGTTGATGTGTCCATATTAGATGATTGAGAGGGAGTTCCTGAAAGGACCACTGAGTTGAAAGAAGCCACTGGAGGATTCTCATGTGTAACCTAATAATTGTAGGACCATTCTGGCTGGGGCTTTAACCTGATTTTGAATGATCTGAATTCTGTCTGCAGGTAGATATCTGGTTTGAATGAATCTTATTCTTTGAGATGGCCTTAACACAGACTTTGGCCAATTGAAGGTGATTCTAGACTTCTCAGGTGAGCAGTCACTGCTGCCAAGCATTTGGTGAACACCCTGGGGGCTGTGGTGAGACCAAATGTTTGATGTATTTAAACACCTTTCTCCAACAATGGGAGAATGGTTTGTAAAGTGACCATTCGTAACTTGGACTTCTTGACTGAACGGTTTAGGTTGCTTAGGTCCAAAATGGGCCTCAAGTCCCTCTTTTGGCACCAAAAGAATCTTGAGTAAGTCCCTAATCTGATCTGGGACTGGGGGCAACAGAATGGGATGGAGTAACCTCCAGAGGCCTTCAGGTGCTTCAATCCAGGGACTATTATGAAAGAAAGAGCCCAGATCTGGGACGGCGTCTTCCTGATGAATTTCCCCTCCTCTGCCTCTGGAGGGAGATCTACGGAACCACATCTTCCCTCCTCTTTTAGCCTTGGGATAAGGCTCCTGTTCATGGCGGGTAAGTGTGGCAATGCCTGTACCCGGCCATCTACCCGGCCGCGCATATGAAATAAGCCTCTCAGGCAGGTTACCTAAGAGGTTACGTACTGATCCATGCTCCTAGACTCCTTATTAGGAGGATGGATGAGAAGCCTCTGCTACATCTTGCTGGGTAGCAGATGCCACCACCATAGCATCCACAGCCACGAAGAAATTTGTTTGGATGGCGGGCACCGTTCCACAGAGTGGTCAGAGACACCCAGGAGGCGAACACCGACTCATCAGCAGAGGGAGGTTTGGACTGCCAGGATGTCTGCAAAGGAGACATCATCCGAGGCACTTGGGGACCCTCTGCATCATCGAGATCGGTGTCAGATGTCAAAGACTCATCAGAGAAGGACCTCCAGGAGAACCTGAGGCCCAGGGGTTCCGCTGTCTGCAAACAGGGGACTGCCGACCCAGTCTCCAAATGTAGGGAAGGAGCTGGGACCACCAGAATCCTGGGAAGGTCCCGACAGTGGATGGTACTCCCGCGCACCAAGAGGAAGACTTGGGACCGAAGGCATCAATCCCAAGCCTCCCCAGGGCCAAGGAAGAAGTCGCTGTTGGAGGAAGCCAACTGGGCTGTAGCCAAACCATCTTTGGAACACGGAGACTGGAAGAGTAATCAGACATCCTGGATGATCCTGAGGCATCGAGGCAGACCATTCACCTCTCGCCCAAAGTCCGCTTTTAGCCGTCGGTTCCAACTGGCTGGTCTGAGCTGACCCACAACCACTGAGAGTAGAACTACAGGAAGGGCCCCTAAACTTAAGCGGAACCTTCCAGCTTTTGGGTTTAAATGAAGCAAATACTGACAGGAAAAAGACTATATATATAGTACTTAGCCCAGCCAATGTTGAGACCATTAGTGGTGGTGCATCCTGGGATAAAGATAGCTCAGCCAATTAGAGGCGAGATAGGATCACATAACATCACAGCTTTCTTGTGAAAGCCAACATAACCTGTTGATTAGTGCCACTCCATGGAATGGAACACATTCAGCTGCCTACACAGGCCATGCAATAATAGATGCAAAACAGCCAATGTGCCAGATGAATATCAGGACCTAAACGACGATCACTATGCACAATTGATACTTGTCAGCTGTGCCCAGTACATGTAGACTCACAAATCTGAAGATCCTTATCTGCAAGGCTTCCGGAAGGGTCTTTATGGAAAGTTGCCATCCCTTCATTAGTTGGTTCAATTTACTACAAAGCAATTCCTTGATACAAACTTTAAATATGTCTATCAGCAAGCCCATCATTAGTTTGTCATAAGCATGGACAAGCACTGCAGTGACACATAGAAAATTATTTTGACCAGTGATCACTTAAGTACTCTGACCATGTGTGCACAAGCACTTCCCAGTATGTCCAGGTATGTACAACCACTAATATGATGCATTGACCCACATGACCCCCTTCAGTGTTATGGTTATATATGCACAACTAAAGAAATCAAAGATTGTTCCACACAACCTCCTCAGTAATATGTCCAAATATGCACAAGCACTAAAAGTTGAAATATTACCCATGAATTCTCTTCACTAATCAGTGTAGACATGTGCAGGCATGACAATGAACCATTTTCCCAGGTGACAACTCAAGTGACATGTCCAAGTATGCATTTTCCCAAAGAACCCTACCATGAATACATGCAAGTATGCAGTGACACAACAATAAAACATTTACCTCATCAAGCACTTCAGTTTTATGTCCAATTATGCACAAGCACAAAAAACAAACATTTAACTAAGAGATCACCTCTTTAATATGCCAAATTAAGTGCAAACAGAAAAATGAAACATACACCCTAGGGAACCTTCACTTGTATGTCAAAAAGAGGCACAATCAGAACAGTGAAACCTTAGCCAGTCGAACCCTTCATCACAATGTCCAAGCATGTAGAAGGACCACTGTGAAACATTTACCCTAAATATGCTGCAGTAATAGGGACAGTTATGTGCAAACTCCAAAATGAAACATTTACCCAAGTGACTCCTTGAGTAATAAGTTTAAGTATGCACAACAACAAAAATAAATGAAACATTAACCAGTCACACCTTTATAAATTTATTTTATTCTGTCAGGATTGAGGACACACCATGGATACAGACAACTAAATGATGATGAGGGATGCACACAGACTTTAGAAAAAATTGTGTTCATACCTCAGTAGTTTAAATGAACCAGTATTATATGAATATTTCACTTGATGCATTCTCTTGTCCCCTTTATCAAGTCTTCATTGTTACTGTGTGTGTCTATACACACGCACACACACACACACACACATGTACATACACACACATTTTTACTTAAAAGTACACACACAAACATATACAGATATACACACACACATATTAATTTATATGCATATAAAGTGGATATAAGAAGTGTACACACCCCTGTCAAAATGGCAGGTAAAAAAAAAACAAGACCACAATAAATCATTTCAAAACTTTTCCCACCTTTAAAGTGACCTGTAACCTATACAACTGAATTGAAAAACAAACAAATCTGTAAGGGGAAACATATAAAAAAATAAAAAAAAATGTACAAGAAGCTGTTTGGATAAGTGTGCACACCCTTACATGAATACTTTGTTGAAGCACCTTTTGCTTTTATTAAAGGCATTCAGTCTTCTTGGGTACACACCTGCCATCAATTAAAGAGACTCTGATTAACCCTAAATAAGGTTCAGATGTCCGAGTAGGATTTTCTGTACATTTGCTCAGTTGCCTGCTACAGCAAAAGGCATGGTTCGCAGAAAGCTTACAAAGCATCAAAAGGATCTCATTGTTGAAAGTTATGAGTCAGGAGAAGGGTACAAAAAATTTTGAACAGCATTGGATATACCATGGAACACAGTGAAGACATTAAAAGTGGAGAAAATATGGGACAACAGTGACATTGCAAAGAACTGGATGTCCCTCCAAAATTGATGAAAATACAAGGTGAAAACTGGTCAGAGAGGCTGCCATGAGACATACAGCAACACTGAAAGAGCTGCAGTAACTTCTTGCAAGTACTAGGTGTGTACTACATGTGACAACAATCCCCCGTATTCCCCATATGTGTGGCCTATGGGGTAGGGTTGCAAGAAGGAAGCCTTTTCTTACACAGAAAAATATCCAGGCCTGGCCAAATTTTGCAAAACAATACATCAAGTCTCCCAAAGGCATGTGGGAAAATTTGTTATGGTCTGATGAGACCAAGGTTGAATTTTTTTTGGCCACAATTCCAAAAGGTACGTTTGGTGCAAAAACAACACTTTCCATCACCAATGGAACACCATCCCCAAAGTGAAGAATGGTGGTGGCAGTACCATGCTTTGGGGTTACTTTTCGTCAGCTGGAACTGGGGCTTTAGTCAAGGTGGATGGAATTATGAACAGTTCCAAATAACAGTCACTTTTGGTTCAAAACCTTCAGGCATCTGCTAGAAAGCTGAAGACAACGAGGTATTTCGCCTTTTAACACAACAATGACCCCAAGCATACATCCAAATTAACAAAAGAATGGCTTCACCAGAAGAAAATTAAAGTTTTGGAATGCCCCGGCCAGAACCCAGACCTAAATCCAATAGAAAATCTGTGGGATAACCTGAAGAGGGCTGTGCATAAGAGATGCCCTCGCAATCTGACAGATTTGGAGCCCTTTTGCAAAGAAGAGTGGCCAAATAATGTCAAGATGTGCCATGCTGTTAGACTCCTACCCAAAAAGACTGAATGCTGTAATTACATCCAAAGGTGCTTCAATGAAGTATTAGTTTAAGGATGTGCACACTTCTGCAACCAGCTTACTATACATTCTTAATTTTGTATACTGTTTCCCCTAACAGATTTGTTTGTTGTTCAATTGAATTGTACAGGTTACAGGTCACGTTAAAGGTGGGAAAAGTTTTGAAATGATTTATTGTGGTCTCATTTTATTCTATCACAAAAACCTGGCATTGTAACCGAGGTGTGTACACTTTTTATATCCACTATTTATACACACACACACACACACACACACACACACATATATATATATATATATATATATATATCTATACACACACACACACACACACACACACACATATATATATATATATATATATATATATATATATATATATATATATATATACACACACATATACATATAAATATGCATGTCTGTGTGATCTCAGTATTACTCTGCCTATAATAAAATCTTCTGAGTATGTCTGATTCCAGTGTCATATCCCTGCTAATTCTCAGAAATTACTCCTTAGGCATGTCAAAGGATTCAATGGAACTGTTCAGCGTACCAGACATAACAGCAAAGAAAAGCTTTTCTACACTGTCAGACTGTAAAGTAAATGAATGTATACATCACTAGAAGACTATCATTAATTTCATAACAGTTAAGAAATCCAGACCAACAACCTCATGCTAAAAAATAATCAAATTATTTATTTACTTATTTACTTATTTATTTATTTTACATTTGTTAACCGGGATGGTCCGACTGGATTAATGTCCATTTTTAGCGGAGGCCTGGGGAGAAAAGCTCCAAGGTACATGCACACAATACAATTATCAGAACAGTTGGTGTATGGCATATACACCCAAGTTACATTTATTTATTTATTTATTGCATTTGTTTACCTGGAAAGTCCACTGGGCCAACATGAGCCCATTTTCAGTGGAGGCCCGGGGAGAAAAGCTGCATATAAGTAAATAAAGTTACATTTTTAATACAAATATAAATGTAGAATTTCTTTGGCAGATTAAAAGAATTAAACATAAACTTTTATGGTAATATAGAAACAACCTTAAGAAGCATTTACAGTCATATTTAGGCCATAGTAGTTACATGAAGAGGAGGCAAACATTTCATATATACAAGTATTAATACTAGCACAAGTGTAGTGGTGGGAAACATTTCATATATAAATATTATAAGTATTAATTTACTCATAGGTTATGAAACAAAGCAATACAACACCACATATCAATGCAAGAATGTATAAACAGGTAGTAACAGCATATTACCTTCAGGATTAAAAATATACTGAGTAGTTTTAGTTATGGTTTTGGCCATTGTGATATAGAGAGGGGTGGCTGAAGAGAAGACACTTATAGAGGGGAGGCATGTGAGATGGACCGGGTGTTAGTCAGGGTTGGTGCAAGGACATATCCAGTTTGATTTAAAGTAATATTTGATCTTGGTTTTGAATACGGTTAGTGAAGGTTCTAGGGTCACGTTTGGGGGTAGTGAGTTCCATATCTTTCCAACAGAGTTAGCAAAGAGGGAGTCACCAGCAGCGTGGCTGGATTTTACTGTTTGAACTTGGAGTTTGGTGGAGGAGCGGAATGGTCGATTGTTGCTGTAGGGGCAGATCAAATTTTTTTAGGGCAGGGGTATTTTCTGGCTGGTGGAGGACTTTATGGGAAAGTATGAACTGGTTGAGTTGTAGAAGATGAGGTAGTTCGAGCCAGCCTAGAAGATTTAGGTTGTGGCAGTGGTGGGTTCAGTAGGGTGTGCCAATACCAAATCTGGCAGTATGGTTGTAACAAGATGATAATTTACTGAGATCAGTTTTGCTCAGGTAAGAGTAAAGAGGAGAGGCATAGAGAAGGGTAGATAGTAGATGGGAGCTGGTGATTGCAATTCTTGCGGGTGGGGTGAGGTACGATTTGATCCTATAGAGAGAGGCAAGTTTTTAATTGATGGTTTTTATAGTTTGATTGATGTGCACGTCGAACCTTAGATTGTTATAAATTGTGACACCCAAGAGTTTAGTCTGAGTATCTGGGGAGATAATGGTCCCATTACTAGCTGAAGGTTGGCAGGGTGGACCTACATGTAGGGGCGAAGAGGAGTAACTTAGTTTTGTTGGGATTTAGGATTAGACGTTGGTTTAGTAGCCATTTTTCAACCAAGTTAAAGGTATCTTGGGTTACTGTGGCAAGATTTGTTGGGTTGGTGGCAGAACAAATCAAGGTGGAGTCATCTGCATATTGAATGCAGGCAGCCCCCAGTATGATTGCGTTAATTTCATTTATAAAGATGGAGAAGAGAAGGGAACCTAGTACTGAGCCCTGGGGGACTCCCTAGTCTGATGGGGAGGCATGAGGATAGTTTACCCTGCCACAGGACAGCTTGCTGCCTGACTTGTAGGTAGGAATCAAACCATGGGAGTGCCTGATTGTGTAATGTGAAGGCCTTCAAGGTGATCATTAATATTTTGTGATCAACCATGTCAAAAGCCTTGGAGAGGTCTAGGAAGAGTGCAGACGTAAGTTTGTTATTGTTACGGTTGTGGTTTATAATGTTAGTAAAAGAGAGGAGGGCTGATGTACTGCTGTGATTTGGCCTAAAGCCATGTTGAAAGTTGGATAGTAGTTTGTTCTGTGTGGGATATTTCATGAGTTGAATATGAACACACTTCTCCATAATTTTAGCTAGTGGAGACAAAATAGCTATGGGCCTGTAGTTAGACAGTTCGGTGAAACTGCCCCCCTTATGAAGAGATATGACATGTGAGATTTTCCTTATGGCTGGGATGGAGGCTTCTGATATGGTTTGGTTGATTAGAATTGAGATGGGGTATGCAATTGTCTCAGCTGTCGTTTGTAGGTAGTCATCTGGGAGGAGGTCAGCTGCTAGAGTGGTGGGTCTTAGTTTCCCGATCAGGGCCTTAATGAGTTGAGTGGACACTGGTTGGAAGGTAAAGGATGTATTGGTAGTATTTGGATTACAGATGGTGGCAGTGAGCTGGCTAGCCAATGATTGGATAGTTTCAGTGAAGAAGGTGTTAAAAGAGTTAGCTATATTCTCTGGTGATTTTTGTTTGGTGGCAGAGGGGGGTGGGGTGGTGGTTTGGCCTGGGTGGAGGAGCGAATGAATTCCTGCCCAGAATTTTTGTGGATTGTTTTGGTGTACTTGCTGTAGTTTATGGTAGTAATTCTTTTTATCTATAGTTATAGATTTTTTGGCATCATTTCTTAGTTGTCTAAATTTAAGTTGGTCTGGCAGGGTTTGGTTGTACGATAGATGGCCCATGCTTTATTCCTGAGTGTGATTTTGGATTTTGTATCTTTAGTAAGCCAAGGTGCAACATTGACCTTGGTTCTAATGGTACGTGTGGGGGCATGATGACTGAGTACAGTGAGGAATTTGGTGTTAAAGTAGGTGACAGCTTCATCTAGGCGGAGGTATTTTAGGGCTGACCAGTTACATACCTTTAGTTCATTGTTAAACTTATTGAGATCAAAATTTTTGTTGCTTCTTTTATTTTTATAGGTGAGCTGGTAGCAGAAGCTAACTTTACATTTGAGTATATAGGTGGGGCAATGATCACTTAGATCGTCATATGATCATATGAGACAGAGACCTGACTCAACAAGTAAGGAAAGGCTGCCTCAGCTTTCAAAAGTTAATACATATTGCAAAGATGCACATAAGGGATATTATTAGTGCCTAAATGAACAATTAAAACACGATGCTGCTTTGACCAAAAGGCAAAATGAAGCAATCTGTATTACCAGAAAATTTATATATGCCATGTCATCCATTAATTCTCTTGGATATTACTGAACTCTTAGAAAGTTACTGGAATAACAATTTTTGCATTTGTATGCATTTTGGGAGAGATATAGTCTGAAATGCAGTTGAATGTCATTATTTTTTAATGCTGTCCTCATGAGTGTCCAAAAACCACACCAAAACACAATATCAGGCAAGAATGAGGACATTCTGTGAAGTCAGGCACAGATCAGAGGTTTGATTCCTATACATACAAACACTCCTAGACATAAAGACACATATTATGACTAGCAATCATGAAGCACCGATATTTTGTTAGAGGCCCCATGAAGTTATGGAAATGTTACATTTATTATCCTATGTCTGCAGGCACATATACTGATGACTGAATTCACTTGCAATACCCATGAATGATAGAAAATGTCAGTAGCACAACATCAATTACTTAAACCTGAGTATGCATTATTTTCATCTGTTAAGAAGCGACTATTTACCATTTTTGCCATTAACAGCTGCAATACTTTAGAAACATAAACAATGTTTACTTACTACCTTCCAAAGCATAACATTCCCTCACTGAATGTGACATTTTTTTCAAATTAGCAGATATAGACTACCATCAAATATGTATTTGTGCAAAGTAATCAAGTAAAAAAGGCAGTGTGAGCCAGAAGCACTCCGACATTTGAAGACCCTAATTTCTTCCACAAAAACGTCAGCTCAAGCACTGTATTATACAGTCATAGCTCTTAGCTGTCCATACTTTTGTAGAATGTCCATTGTTTTGAGTCATATTTTGGACTGCCCCAGATAACAATTAAGGATTTCTAGCAAATTAGTGGAATGATCTGAGGACTAAAGTCACTAAAGAAAGACATATAGTGCAGTTTCATAGGTCCATAAGGTATATAATAGGCTAACAACCACTGGGGCCTTTTAAAGTCTAACCATGTATTCCAAAACTGTGACAAGTTTTGGTGCCATTGATTGTAAGCATGGGGTTTGGAGATGAAGGATTGAGAAGCATAAGCCTAGAAGGTGAACCATTTAATGGCTGACAGTGATAATTAGAGACATAATTGCCAAATCAGGGTGAATTCACAGTTTGCCATCCAGTTGTCCAAGTTACACTTGCAATGAGTTAGGGAGTAAGTGTTCTTCAAATGGAATGAGGAGCCAGTGCCAGAAAAAAATAAAGTCTGTGGAATAAATGCCAGTCTTCCCACACATTGTGTTACATCATCTCTTCAAAGTAGATCTGTACAAGAAGCATAAGATCTGCAATTCTAAATTGAATAACTATCTGGGTCCAAAAAACATTTTATGAACAACAAAATTAGGGAGTAGATGTTCCCTTAAAAACAACACACACACACACACACACACACACACACACACACACACACACACACACACACACACACACACACACACACCGAGTATGCCTCTTCCTCACTGCAATCACCCTATAAAGACTAATCTTAACATTTCACGGACATGACCGTTTGCATCAGCACCTTCTCCTCTGACTGGCTCCCTTTCAGATGTGAGAGACCCATAACTAAAAGTTATACAACTCTCATCAAAAGAAATACAGTGGATGCTGAAATTAATTTCTGCAAGTGTGTCTTCACCACCATGCACACACAACAAAAGGGGTGACTCCCCACACCAATGAAACATAAGCACTACTGCTCACACTGTTATACCTTGGAAAAGGGAGAATAGTGTAAGGAAAGTACATTTGTGTACACTACCATAAATGGAGATGTTTGAGTGTATTCACTGTTGCAGTCATCACATTTGGATTATCCCTGCCTGGGTAGCCCTCGGCCAGCCTGAATATCAGAGACTTAGTATTTCTGCGTTAGTTGCTGTCACTTGAGGACTGACGTCAGGTCAGCAGTGGTATAAAGGAAGGCATACGATGCCATTACATCAGTTTTTCTTGCCCTAACCTGTCAGGAGCCCCCAAAGTAGGAGGCCAGGCTCTGGTGGTAGAACCTCACCAGTGGAAAATAAATACCAATATGTCCCTTGTAAGGAAAGGAGAACACAAGGAAAAAAAGGAAGAAAAAGAGAAAGGGGGATGGAAGGAGGGAAACCAGGACTGCAACAGTGAATACACTCGGACATCTGCATTTATGGTAAGTTTACACAACTGTATTATGTTCTTCATGTTTCACTGTTGCAGTCATCACATTTGGCTAGATTCTCAAAGCTGAGGAAATGGGTGGAGGCAGTCCAGGAAGCTAGGGGCTGGCTAGCATGCCCTGCAAGACTGCAGAAGCAAATCCTGCCCTGGATTTGGAGAAGAGAGGCAGGTGGTAATACTTGGTAACAGTATGAACAGATGTCCAGGTGGCAGCCTCCAGGATGTCCCTGGTGGGGACTCCTCTGAGGAAAGCTGCAGAGGTGGAGGCTGCTCTGGTGGAGTGTGTCCTGACCCCCATGGGGGGAGGCTTGCCATGCTGTTTGTAGCAGAATGGATGCAGTGTGCTATCCATTTGGAAATGGTTTGCTTGGAGATGGCTTTGCCTTCTGCCCCTGAAGCA
Organism: Protopterus annectens; assembly: GCF_019279795.1. Lineage (NCBI taxonomy): Eukaryota > Metazoa > Chordata > Ceratodontiformes > Protopteridae > Protopterus > Protopterus annectens. The sequence continues at coordinate 701,994,603 of NC_056737.1, read as the reverse complement.
AAGCTAGCAATTGATCAGAATTTCTGAAGGGTTTAGTCCTGTCCAAATAGTATCTGAGCTGTCTGTGCACATCTAGAGAGTGCAGAATCCTTTCCCTCTTGTTTTGGGGGTTGGGAAAGAAGGTGGGTGAATGGATGGATTGGTTGAGAACAACACTGGACCCCATCGGGCATGAAGGATGGATTAGTTCTGAGGGATACCCTGTCTGCAAGGAAGATGATGAAGGGTTCCACAGCCATGAGTGCTTGCAGCTCAGAGACTCTTCTGGCTGAAGTGATGGCCAGGAGGAAGACTGTCTTCCAGGAGAGAAATTTTAGTTCTGCAGAAGAAGCTGGTTCGAAAGGGGTGAGGGTGAGCTTTTCCAAGACAAAGTTAAGGTCCCAAGCTGGTGCTGGTGCCCTTCTGGGGGACCTCAATTTGCTAGCCCCTCTGAGGCTGCTCAGTGGGAAAAAGAGCAGAAATAGAAGAGGCATGAATTTTTATAGTGGAGAAAGAGACACCACTGTGTAGTAGGTCAGCTAAGTAATCCAGGATGAGAGGGATGGAGGGCTGTGACATATTAGCCCCCCTTAGCCTGGATCCAGGTGCAGAACCTTTTCCATTTATCTGCATAAGACGTTTTTGCTAGGGCATCTGGCCTCTCAGATAACATCCAGAACCTGTTTACTGAGGATGGCAGATTGGCCAGGGGTTAGGGTATAAGCCAAGCTGCCAAACTGAGTGTCTGGAATTGGTGGTGCATGAATTCCCCTTCCCTCTGGGTTAGGAGGTTTGGAATCTGAGGTAGATTCCATGTAGGCAGTGGGAACAGGCTGTGCAGCAAGGGCTACCAGTGCTGTCTGGGCTAGTCTGGAGGTATGAGAAAGGTCCTTGGTTTTTCCTCCCTTATTTTGAGCAGTACCCTGGGAATGAGAGGTAGGGAAGGAAAGACATAGACTGAGAGGTTTACTTAGGGGAAGGACAGGGCATCCACTTTCCAAGCCATGCAGTGATGCTTCCTGGTGCAGAATTTGCTGAGCTGATGGTTGGTGTGGGAGGCAAAGAGGTCGACCTCCAGGGTTCCCCCATTTATGAATTATTAGGAAAAAGGTGTTTCTGTTGAGCTGCCACTCATGGGGGTCCAAGAGCTTTCTGCTTAATTGGTCTGCCAGGGAGTTGAGAGAGCCTGGCAGGTATTGTGCTAACAGGTGTATTTGCATGGAAGATGCTGTGAACCAAAGGGTCATGGCCAGCCTGAACAGCGGGTAGGAGTGAGTCCCTCCCTGCTTGTTAATGTACCACATCACAGTGGCGTTTTCTGTTTTGATCAGGAGAACCCCTGGAGAGAGAAGGGGTTTGAAAGCTATCAAGGCCTGCTGCACAGCCATCATCTCTTTTTTATTGATGTGCAGGGGGAGTTGCTGGTAGTTGCATTGGCCCTGTATGCACTTGCTGTCCAGGTGTGCACCGCAAGCGTAGCCTCATGCGTCTGTGGTGAGGGTCTAGGTGGCAGAGTGTGGGGAGAAGGGCAGTCCCTTGTTGTGGGAGCAGGCTGTTGCCTACCAAAGAAATTCCTTCCTCAAGCAAGGAATAATAGGCAGAAGAGTTTCCAGATATTGAGAGCGTTGACACAAAAGGCTCTTTAGGTACCACTGAAGTTTCCTCATATGCAGTCTGGCATATGGAATGAGGAGGATGCAAGAGGCCATAAACCCCAGGGCTTGCAGGATTTTCCTTGCAGAAAGCTGGGGCCTGGTTGCCAGTTGAGAGAAGCAAGCTGATAGGAAAATTTGTTTCTCTGGTGTAAGGCATGCCATCTGGGATGCTGTGTCCAGACTTGCTCCCAGGAAGATTATCCTTTTGGTGGGTACCTGTTTGGAATTCTTTTTGTTGATTATGTACCCCAGGGAGGTTAGTAGGTCCTTTACAAAGGCCAGGTCTTTGAGCAGCTTTTCTTGGCTGTCTGCCTGAATAAGGCAGTCATCTAAGTAGGGGTAAATTTGAATATTTCTTTGTCTGCAAAAGGCAATGGCCGGAGCCAGGCATTTTGTGAAAACTCTGGGAGCAGTCGATAAGCCAAAGGGAAGCACAGAGAACTGTAAGTGTTGCGATCCTGCCCTGAAGTGGAGATATTTTCTATAGGACTCCCTGATAGGAATGTGGAGGTAGGCCTCTTTTAGGTCCAGGGTAGCTTGCCTGGTGTCCTTGGAGACCATGGTTAACAGCTGCTGGAAGGTGAGCAATTTGAATCACCAGAAAGGTGCAGGTGACCTCTTTTCTGGGCACTAGAAAAAGTCTGGAATAGAAACTTTGGCCTATCTGCTCTGCAGGAACATGCTCTACTGCCCAAGGAGGGCAGGGAATGGATTTACTTTTGAGCCTCTGCCCACTGATTTGGTGGTAGATCTGGGAACCTTTTTGGGGTTGAAAGGGTGTGGAAGGAGAATTTGTACCCCTGAGACACAACGTTCAGAACCCCTTGGTCCTTGGTAATGGTGGCCCAGGTGCTTGAGTGAAAGGAAAGTTTTCTTCCTGGGGTATGTGAAGGTGAGCAGAGGTGAGGTTAGGAAGGGGTGAGTCATTGTGAGTTCTTACCATAAGGGGGTGGCTTAAAACTTCCTGGTTTTCTGCTTAGATCTCTCCAACCCCCGGGGCTACTGTCTGTGGGGTTCTGTTTCCATGGGGCTTAGGCTGGCCCTGTCTACTCGGAGCAGGAAAGGACCAGTGCTTGGAGGGAAAATGCTTGACCCTAGGAGGCTGGACCTGTAAGAAATATTTAACAGTCTGCATATATTTTGCTTTTTCTTCCATCTTTTTTAAGACCTCTTTTGCTTTAATGCCAAATAGGTTATCTTTGTGCAAGGGTGCATCCAACAATTTTGATTTGACATGGTCTGGCAGGGGATGTTCCTTAAGCCAGGCATGTCTTCTAATGACAGATCAGGTGACTGTTGCCCTGCAAGAAGCTTCTAGGGTGTCAAAACCACAGTGCAAAGTGTGTTTAGTTACTTAACCAGCAGAATGCATTACGTTCTGTAAATCTTTAGATTTGCCCATGCAGGAAAGGAGGAAATTTTTTGTTTAAGGAGTTCCAAGGTATGTTGCTGATACTTAAGCATATGGAACTGACAATTTAGTGCCCTGATAGCAAAAGTAGCTGAGGTGCATACTTTTTTACCCCATCTGTCCAGTACCTGGGAATCCCTGTCTGAGAGGGTGGGATTCTTAGCTGAGGTTGCTTTAATCCCTTTAGGCCCTTGAGTAATGACCTCAGGGTCAGCTGTTGGATTTTTAAAAAGATATTTGTGTGAGTCAGGGACTCTGTAGTACCTGTCAGGAACTCTTTGAGTTTCTTTTTAGACTGTGGGTAGTCTTGATTCTCCCATTGGTAATGCTCCCTTAAGGTATGCAGGGTTTCCCCAAAAGAAAAATCCTCTGGGGGAGAGGCTGAAGGAATGGATTCTTCTGCATCAGAATCCTCATATGTGGAGAGCGGCTGCATGTCTTCATAGTCAGATGCATCGGATTCATCTGACTCTTGTTCAGACAAAACTACTGGAGACAGATCTCTTTTCCTTTTTGAGGGAGTGGCTTGAATTCCCCTAATCAGCATGATAAGGTCTTCTGCCATTTTAAGCATTTGAGACTGAGGCAAGGGAGTAGACGCCTGAGAATGGGTAGTCATTTTTTTGGGTGTGGTTCGACCCGTGGCCCAAAGGAACTCGGTTGTTTTTGAAAGAACGGTAACCGTGAAAGAAGGCATCGGTTTATGTCGGGATTCGGTGTTGCGAAGGACTTCCTCAGAAGCTGGTGCCTGCACAGCGGCTCTGGACCCATCCAAGGTAGAGAAGACTGCAGGATCCTTAGACAAGGAAGAGTTCTGTGGCATATTGGACTCCGAAAGGGTCTCAGTAGTGGCCTGCAAATTAACTGAGGCGGGCATCAGTGGCTGTGAAAGTCCCTCACTGAGTTCCGGAGGACTGATGACCAGCTTAATGCAAGCATTGGATGGTTTGGTCCTGTGTGGTCTGTCTCTGTCTTTATCTTTACATTTTTTCAGAAGATCTGCTGTCGGATGGCTTACTGAAGCCATATCAGAATTTGAGGACTGTAAAAGGAAATATCTGGCTACAATAAGGGCCCAACGATGAATAGTTCTGGCATTAAACAAAGCACAGAAGCGACAACGAGGAACGCTGTGGTCTGGGCCGAGACATGTGACGCAGTAAGAGTGGAAGTCCCGGTGTGGTATTTGCTTTCCACAGGCAAGACAATTATTAACTTTTTCTGCCATCAGTTAGTGCAAGAAAACAGGATCCCCAACGGGGTACTTAGCTTTTGAAGACTTCATCTTCAATTTGGAAATGAAACTGAGGTAGCGGCTGACCGGCACTCATGCAAACTGCTTCTGCTTTGGGCTCCACGGCAAGAAAAACTGATGTAATGGCATCGGATACCTTCCTTAAAACCACTGACGACCTGACATCAGTCCTCAAGTAACAGCAACCGAAGCAGAAATACTAAGTCTCTGGTATTCAGGCTGGCCAAGGGATACCCTGACAGGGATAACCCAAATGTGATGACTGCAACAGTGAAACACGAAGAACATCTACAATGGCACACTCTGAAATCATCCATATGCACAAGTATACTATACATATTAATGGGGTTGCAATTACAGTCACTGTATATAGTCCACACTAACACTACCAATGTTTGTGGGAATTTACACCATTGCAAATCCACCAAATGAGGTTTTCTGGGATCTTAGAATATGCCTTCTTCAGGGTTAGGAATGGTCGTTTGGATTTTTTAGCTTTTCACCAACTTCTTCTCCACTGTCGTACAGCAGTCTCTGAAGTAGTTTTAGTGCATCCTGATCTGAATTTCTAATGTCCCATTTTAAATATTGGTTATCTTCTCCAGCACTTTCATGTACTTAATGCTATGTCTCCAGTATTAATAGTATAAAACCACAGTGTAATATGTCTGTTAATTTCTAAGCCATGGGACAGGAGTGACAGGGACATGTATTACATTCAGAAAAAAAGTACCATGGGGTTCTTTTAGCAAGCAGGACAAGACCTTGCAGGCTTTTTTATTCAGACACATGCAATGCATGAAAGTAGATTGCAGCATACCTCTCAGCATCGTAGAGCAAAACAAATCTGGACAAAGCCATAAATAAACAGGAGAGAAAGGCATAAAAATTGGGAGACTTTTTAATTATTGCTCTTACAACCTTAGAAAATTGACAAGAGTAACAGAGTTTGAATTAGCATACATTTTCTGAAGGTTATGTGGCTTGAAACTAACATTTGCCATTATTTGCTGTCTTCAGCCTTCAAAGATTTAGCTAGAATGGGTCAATAAACTACAATTTTATGATAAACGGACCAAACATATCAGGCAGACATCTGGACATTATTCGATAATTTGTACAGTTGAGAGGTATGGCGATACAGCCTAATTGCCACCTAAGAACATATTTCTGCACTTTATTTCAATCCTCACTGCTTGGCTGAAATACATTAGCATCTTCCTTTCCTAGTGCTATACTGCTGATGAGTGTCAGCAATGCAAATATAAATCAGAATGGAGAGCATCCGATCTGAGAGCTACACATGCAGCTAAGTCCTTAAGTAGTGGCAGTCAGCAGCTGTGCATTGGATGCCTATAAATTCCAGCTTTGGTTTGTTTCCTTACAGGTTTCATTGCTTGTTTTACTATATCAAGAACTTGATTACTGTGTAGATTAACACTGTGATATCTACATTCCTATTCAGCCTGGACTCACCACAGTAATATATGAAAGCATGTAAACAAGAAAGTTTTAAACTGCACTCAGGATATTCGCTGTACAGTAGCACAATAATGTAGACACATCAGAGCTTCAGAATGACTGCTGCTAAGCGTTTGCATTATCACTCAAGTTTCTTACAAAGCACACACACACATCTACAAGGATATGGAGAGACAACTTTTTTTTACAGTAAAACTCACGAAAGAAAAAAAAAACTGCAGGATGAGATGGAAACACCCCGACTTGTAATGACTGTATTTTTTTCCTGATTTTGCAAACAACTATTGCAGTACGAGTTCCGAATTTTTAGAACGAGTTTATGACTGAAAGAAATAACAAGCCCGTAGCAGCACAAGTATCCATTAGGGAAACAAGGATGTGCAGCAACTGACAAAGTGAAAAGAGTTCCTGCTGCTGGCCAAGGCTGGTTTTATTCCCAATAGAGGTATGTAATGTAATGGTAATGAGGACAAAACCATGAATATTTAGCAAGTGGGCAGTTAATAGGAGAAAAAATAAGGAGTGGGCATGGAGTAACGTCATGAACAGAAAACTGCACTCCAACTGATGGGCAACTTGTCGGGGAAGCCAGCAAGCGCGAGAGTAAGTGTTGCTTTTAAATGGCTTCCTGTACCGATAACCGCTGAAGAACAGGATCGGAGACAATGGAAATTTTTTTTTATTTTTGTTAATAAATGACATTTTAAGGTGCCAGGGACATTCTGAAGGGAAAAAATGATCTGGAACAAAAAACGTATGCTGTTTCCCATAGTTGTCCTTTAATAAGGAAGTCCACCAAGTTAGCTCAAAAGACCACTACTCCAATTTCACCCAATACATTTTCTCTACCTAGGCTGATCTTTTCAAAGACAAACTGGGCAGACTTCCAGTTGTGTACTCCATGAAGTTAGACCCAGAGGTCAGTCCAGTTATCAGGACAGCGCATAAAGTTCCAATAGCCATGCAAGACAGAGTCAAAGCCGAGTTAGACAACATGGTGTGACAAGGTGTGATTTGTCAAGTTGAAACTCCAATTGAAAGGGTATCTTCCATGGTGGTAGCTCACAAGAAAAGCTCAGATGACATCAGAATATGTATTGACCCATGAGATTTGAACAAAGAACTAAAAAGACCTTATCATTCAATGTGCACAGTCAAAGAATTTGCAGTCTTGTTGCCAAATGCCATTATTTTTTCTGTCTTAGATGCAAAGATTTCATTTTAGCAAATTCAAATTGACAAGAAACCATCGTTGCTCACTACATTCAGTACTCTGTTTGGCAGGTACAGATTTTTGAGAATGCCTTTTGGGATAAATTCTGCAAGTGAAGTGTTTCAGCATGCAATGGAGCAAATTTTTCTGGGTATCCTTGTGCTATTAATAGTAGATGACATACTAGTAGGAGGTCATGGTGAAGCGAAGCATGACAGAAACTTCAGTAAAGTTCTAGAAAGGGCACATCAAGTGAATCTTAAGCTCAGTCCACAGAAATGCAAAGACCTATGACCAGACCCTTCTAAGCAAACAGACATTATCGAGAAGTCAGCTCCAGACAATGTTCAAGCCCTCTAACATTTTCTTGGCATGGTGAACTACTTAGGCAAGTTCATTCCAGACTTGAGCCAACATTCAGCTCTACTCAAAGTCCTGACAAGTAAGGATGTAGCCTGGTCTTGGTTAGAGCAACACCAAAGAGCATTTGATGTCCTGAAACAGAGAATTACTAGTTTGCCATCTCTCAGATATTATGATGTTCACAAGCCAGTTACACTTTCATGTGATGCCTCAAAATTTGGTCTTGGTGCAAGAACTCTTACCCAAACTGGAATGCAGTATGCCTAGATCAAAAAAGAGCTTTTAGCAATTGTGTTTGCATGTTCAAAGTTCCATGATTATGTTTATGGTAGACCTATCCAGATTGAAACAGACCACCAACCTTTAGTCACTATCTTGAAAAAATCTATGCATTCAGCTCCAGCCCAACTGCAATGCATGATGCTGAGATTGCAAAAGTATAATTTTAATCTTGTCTACAAGAAAGGCAAACCTATTTATCTTGCTGATACATTATCCAGATCACCCAGTAACACTGCAGAACAGCATGAGAATGAAAACCTTGATTCTGAAGCCATGGAAGTGAGAAATTTTTCTTCCATATGTCTTGATGAGCTGAGAGATCACACCACCACAGATTCAGTTTTACTGAGGCTCAATCACTTTATCAATTAAGGATGGCCATCAAAGCAATCTAGTTTATCTCAAGAAGTGCACCCTTATTTTCCATACAGAGATGAGATTTTGTCTGACAAAGTTATCATAATGAAAGGTCCAAAAGTAACTGTTTCAAAGTCATTGCAACTAGAGTACATTACTATTGTGCATCGTGGTCACCCAGAAACTGATTCTACCAAAAGAAGGGTGAGAGGACTAGCATTTTGGCCTTCTATGTCACAAGACATTGAGAGAGCACTTTCATCTTGTTCTGTGTGTAATACCACTAAGCCACATCCACAGAAGGAACCAAATCAGCTAAACTAGATCCTGGAACTATCTTGGTCAACAGTAGCCACAGATATTTTTGAGTGGAATGGTCAACATTATTTGGTGTTAGTAGACTCTTACTCTAACTGGTTTGAGATTGACCTACTTCCTAACCTAGCATCCAGTACTGTCATTACTAAGATGAAGCATCATTTTGCTGTACATGGTAGCCTACACAAAGTTATTTCTGACAATGGCACACAGTCTACAAGCCAACAGTTCAAAAGATTTGTTGAAGAATGGGACTTTACTCATGTCCCAAGTAGTCCTGAATACCTGCAGTCAAGTGCAAATCAGTTACTAGAGAAGTCAAATTGAGATAATGGTGAGGTTTTCCTGAATCTCTTGAATCTCAGAAATGTTTCTTGTGATAAACATCTTGGTTCACCTGCTGAGACAAACCAGAACCACATTGTCAAACAGTTGTCAATTGTTGGTTCCATGTGTCAAGAATGACAGCTTAGTAAAAGCCAATCTGTTGAGGAAATGCCTAACCCTGAAGTCCTACTGTGATAAAACCAGCTAACCTCTCAATCAATTACGAGAAGGCGAAGTGGCCAGGATGCAAACGTCCAAAGGTTATGATCAAATTGATATCGTGAAGAATATTTATCCAGAGCCGAGATCATACACTGTGGAATCACAAGGAGCAGTCTTTAGGGGGAATCAGAAGCATTTAAAACAGGTGTCGGAACCTATGCCACAGCACATAGCCTGTGAGAAAGACTCTATCTCAGAGTGAGTTGTTCGGTGTTCTAATTCCAGAGGAAGTTCCAGAGGACATTCCCATTCTTGTGATGAAACCAGAAGTTTCTGATATGAGTTGTTCACGAAAGACTGTCTTTGTTACTAAATTTGGTCCAGACTGTTATGTTACGAGATATAGTTGCATCTCTAAACCCTGTAACAGATATAAGGCAACTTGGACATGAACATTGTGTTTTGTTTCTATTGTCTATAGCAATGCATTTCTAACTATAATATTGATTTTACCAAGGGCAATCTTTTTAATATGGAGGATGTATATCAATGTGTGTGTGTGTGTGTGTGTGTGTGTGTGTGTGTGTGTGTGTGTGTGTGTGTGTGTGTGCACCTTTAAGAAGCTATCCAAGGGCTTGCACAAGTGTATAAATACTGAGCATGTGTGAGCCTGACTGCCATTTTGTAGTAAGCTGTTGGATGTAAGCATGTATGTATGTAAGGTCTGTCTGTTAGCTAGTTCATTTGTATTTTATGATGTTGCTATCTATCCTGATGTGTTTCTATGTATTAAAGCATCTAAACACAATACCCTGCCTGCTTGTCATCTATGTTAGAGAAGGGCAAGAGACACTAAGCAAATATGATAGATTAATTTGAGCTGAAAAAGTAGTATTGGCTAGGCTTAAAATGGTCTTCAAGGGCAGCTAGCCCAGTACTTACCTATGAACCTATTAAAATATTTTTATAACATACCAAGGGTTATGAGACTAGTTATTTTATAAGCCTCAAACTATGCAAGCATCTTTTCAACAGTGGTCTCAACAAAAGAAAAGTATAGGGACAACAATAAGGCCAAGGCTATTTCTCTTTATTTAAATAAGTGATTTCCCCTTGGGATAGAGATGTTAAGGGATACAGAGGAGGACATTTCTGCTCAGCACCAAATATCATTCAGCTGGTTATGGATACATTTATATGCAGGTTGCTGCCTCAGAATCGAGTGAAGAATAGATTGAAGATTTCTTGTAATGCTAATCACAAGAAAAAAAGAGAAAAAGAGGGCAGCAATAATACCTGATCTTCGAGAGTCAAATGTGATAGACAAGCCTAGGTCAGAGTGCACATCTTTACAGTGAATCAGAATACAGTTCCCTGATAATTATTAATCCATACTAAGGGTTTCTCCTTGTAACCTAAACTAGGGAGAAGAACATGCAACAATAAGTGACTAACCTGATCAAAGGCTTTCTTCAATTCAATGAAGATTGCCCCCCTAAACAGCCCCTTATGCATGCAAAAGAAAATGTAATCAATGGTTTGGATAAGGGTTGTAGTGGTACTAAAATATGGAGAAAATATATAGTGCGAGTCATTAAGTGTGTGATAGTCACCGATACATATGCATATAAATTAAGTTTTTAAAAAAGTGTTGTAAGCGCAGGAAGATTGGTAATAGATTGAAATGTTCTGAGGATCAGAAATTGAAAGGTTTTGTTGATTTTTTTCAGGCAGAGAAGATGATATCCATACAGAATAATGTGCAAAAGCATTATAGCACTTAGGGGTATGTTTTACCAGCCATGTTGTGTGAAGGATTTTTGTTTGTGAGGGGCAGCTTCTTTTTTGTTTTAGCCATTTACTGGTAACACATTATAAACTAATTCACTAACATATAAAGGAAATGGTTGACAGTTTTTGTTCTAACCAGTTTTCTGCTAGAGAAAATAAGATATATGGCAAACTAATTTTTAAGAGTTACTTACTGATTGTAGATTAATTGTTTTTCTCCATGGGGGAGTCTCATATACAATGGAAAGCCCTTAATGATTGAGAGCAGAGGAGCAGAGTTCAAACACAAACTAACTTTAATTTTTAACATAATGAATACCATTGACTCACTCTGGAAAATATGCTCTAAAACCAGAATGAATATTAAAACACCTTTTTTTTGTTTTACACTTGAAAAAGATTGGATTATAAGTTTAAATATTACAGGCCTACTGTGGTTTATCTATGAGCCACTGACTATCTTTTTTTGGGGTCACTGTTTACAAAAAAAGAATTTTGAAAATGGTGAATTGAAAAACACATAAAACCAGAAAAAAAACTTTTTTTTGCAGGATGGACCCTCCTCTACCCCCATGTGGGGGAGGGTGGACCCACACAAACCGGAAATTATATATACCAACCCCACTGTTGCATCACAGTGGAGAAAAAGGGGAAAATGTTGAAAAATGCACTGCCTGCTCACACAGTACAACACATTGTGGTGAAATTCACTGCAACATAACATCTTCACACAAAATAACTGTCATTCAAAAACACTGCAATGACTCATAGGACAGCAGTCTGTAGTGAAGTTTCAAACTAGTTTACTTTAGTCATGGATATTGAATGATCTCCCTCTTCAGCAGAAGACTATTGTGTAATTAAGTGTTGTAATTCACTTGCCAAAAATAGGAAAACCTGAGCATTATTTGATGCATATCATCACTGAAATAGCATACTTGTGGAGAACCTCAATTTACAAGGGTATTGATAAAAATCCTTACTAAAACATCTGTCTGAACAAAAGCGGGATACAAATTTTTCTGCAAAGAACTACAAGAACTTTAAAAAAGAACTAACCAAAGAAGGCATGCAAATTAATTTAATTATGCCAATACCAAATTCCTGATGGAACACAAAAGGGGTGTCCATTCCAGGATCAGAAAGCAATATATTATGAGGGTTAAAATGCATTCAGGATGTGACTACCTTAAAATTCTAGTGGTGAAGTTAACAATAATCATACATATAGCATGAAAAAAGAACCTCTAAAGAAGGCGCTGATTTTAGAATGAAACCAAAAAAATGAATCAGTAATTAAACAAACATCAGATTTAGGATAGAATGATCAAAGCAAGGATAAGATAGATGGAATAAGGATAAGGAAAACAGTGTATTAAAAGAAAATAAAAGGAAATGGAGAAAAAAGGCTTAATGGCCAAAGAAAACAAACCAAAACAAAGGAAGAAACCACCAATAAAAAATTAATAGAGGAGGGAGTAGTTTACCCTGAACAAGATGGATGTGCAGTCGCATTGCTCCTCTTCTCACAGCACTTAATTTTTATTAATACATGCCATGGTTCACATTCTCAGAGTTCCAGCTGTGTACAGATATAAAAGATGGGTTCTGCATCCCTCCAGCATTTTAATAATGTATATGCTGAAAAAAAATGGTGCTGCTGTTTGAGAATCTGTCTCTGTTTTTACAGGATGTAAAGGCATTTTGCACTGTGGCTGCTGGTACTCAAGAGGCCCTACAAACTTTGCACTCTAAAAATTCTAGTTTACAAGAATCAACTGAACAAGGTAAGAAGCAGTTAGATAAAGGGGATAGAAAGAAGAAAAAGATCTGGAAAAACAAGCACAGTCACTAAATGACAGATTATTTAGAAAATTGTTCCAGGTGCTCAAATATCCATACTACAGGTCTGTCCGAAACTTTCTCATGAATCTTTGAGAAATGCTTTAACTGCAATTATGAAAAAAAAAATATTGCAGATACCAACATCTTTCAATACAGAAAAAAGCTAGAGTGCATAGTGCGGGTAAATGCAATTCTGAGACTCAATCACAGAAATGTGTTAACTACTATGTCTTCTTTTTTGCACTAAGAAATGGAATGTTAAAAGAAAGCATATTTTCTACCAGCAATGTTCAATGTTCTATTAAGTTTCTGGAAGATTACTCATCTTGTTTTGTATCAAAAGTGAAAGGAAGCAGAATTTCTAAACAGGCAATTAGTAGCTAGATATTTTCCAGCTACTATAATGTATCCTTTAACACTGATGGTGACTACATGGTACAGAATAATTAGGTCTGTAGACTTGACAGAGGCATCTCAGTTCTTACATCAAGAGTGAGAGAAACCTGCTAGTGAACACTGGGGAGGAGTGTAACATATAATCTTATGTAAGGAGTTGTAATGAGAAGTGATCAAAGGTAAGAAGATGCGAAATTAGAAGAGAAAAAGACAGCTACTGCAGAAGTGATGCAGGGACCAAATCTGGAGGATGGTAAGATTTTCAATGCCTGGCAAGGAGTTAAGCTGAGGTATTCCAACTTGAGGACTGATTTAAGTTCACAACAGACTCAGAACCAAGCAAACTGTGAGGCAATAGTAAACTAAGACCAGATATGGTAGCAGCAAACATAACCAGCAAAAAACAGATAGTTAGGAAAGAGCAGCAGAGGGAGAGAAGAAAAGCAAATAGGCTCCCACACCGAACATTTTTGGTCAGACAGGATAGTACTGAGACTAGACAATGTTTCTCAATCAGCAGGATCCTTGAATATCAGCACTCCAAAAAACGAAAAAGCTAAACATTAAATAGTAAGTAGATACTAAAATAATAGTGGAATACTTGTGACTGAAGGAGGTATTTTCTTTTTTCTCTGTGCAGCTAATATGGTTGACGTAACTAACCTTAGTGCTTCACAGCTTCTTGGACTGTCATCAGATGTCTCTACTATAATAAGTGTCTGGACTGTCCAGATAAGCAATATTGAACTCCATATATTGTGAAAAGCATTGTGTACGCATATACAAGTGCTATAGGTGTATGGTGTTGATCAACTATCTAACTAGACAATAATGAAGCTGACCCCCTCTCTGCATGTAAAAGCACAACGGTAATAATATTAGACAGTGTAGTTTGACTGTAACCAGACAGTAAGGCTGGCTCTGTAATACCATAGGATTTGCGGAGATTGCATTGTTACATGATAAAAATTAATACAACTGCATGCAATGAAAATCACTTAAGATGTTTGGAGTTACTTGTGGGCACACTAAGCTAGTACAAAGTATGAGGCTTTTGTCATTTGGAAAAAAATGAGAAGGTCAGTGCAGTTTCCACCTAATCGTATGCTATAATTGGATGGTATAAGCCACCCAAGCAAGTGATTGACAAGAAGGTGTTATCTTTTTGCATAGTATGCATGTCTAAGCAGTGTCATTTAGGAAGGTGTCCTTAAAATTTGATTGCATTACTGACTTTATAATAATATGCCAGCTTGCTGGGATTGTCTAAGCTACTTGGCAAAAGTTGATGCAAATGTGCAATTTATGTAATTTACATCACTTAAGGTAATGCGTACCATACAAATGCATTGTAACTATAAATAGTTCAGGAATCCTGTTTTGTATAGTGCATGAGCTTTAAAACAAAAGCAAAGCATGAGGTTGGGTTTGTTTGTGTTCAAGTTCAGACCCTTAGCATGTGCTGGTGAGGTAGGCAATGTTTTTTAGAGAATCTGAGAGCTAAGACTCTACAGTGTAAATGAAAATGATGCTGACCATTATGTGATTTACTAGGTATTTAGTTAAGAGCAATAATATGAATTTTTTTTTTGCAGAAGCAAATGATTAATTACTTTTGTCAGTTGTAATTACAGTGAGATAGCTGAATGGAGAGTACTGTAGGAGAAATTATATAAACTGTTACTTTGGACCCATTTGAGGGTTATGTAATGTACATAGCTCAATTTACTATTCATTTCAATGCATAATGGGTTATATAATCAGGCAGCCTACGGGAAAGACTGTGAGAGTGAGATAATAGCATAGGCTGTAAGAGGAATGAGGTAGATTACGTAAGAAACCAGGTAAGCTTAATCAACCGATTTACCCACCTCTTGGGCATCAGGCTGAATGCAACTTTCCCTTTCATATGCCAAAGCAAGTTATGTTCCAGCCCAAGGGGAAGATCTTGAATATCTATCAGGGTGAAGGGGGGAACCCCAGATTTCATACAAGTCAGGGTTGACTTAGAAGTCCTGAATAAACAGAGTTAGTGAAAATTCAAGAATGACAATATAAACATTCTCATGGAATATAGGAGAGTACTTGCATCGTGTAGGTGGACAAATCAGGTCTATATTAGAACATCGAAGTTTCAAAACTTTGAATGTTCTAATATCGAACCCTATTATGCGAAAGTTGAAAATATCGAAGCAACAGAAAACTGAATTCTTTCCTAGGGAAAGAATTTGGTTGCCCGTTTCTGTTGCTTCTGTATTTTGTGGTTATATTGTGGTTGAAAGTTACAGGTCAGGTTCAGGTAAGTGTGCGATTGAGTGCGGGTTAGGGTAGTTAGGGTTAGGGTGCAGGTTAGGTATGTGTGCGATTGTGTGGACATGAGGGTTAGGGTGGGTTAGGTGAGTTAGGGTTAGGGCGCGGGTTAGGTATGTGTGTGATTATGTGGACATGAGGGTTAGGGCGAGTTAGGTGAGTTAGGGTTAGGGCGTGGGTCAAGTAAGTGTGCGATTGTGTGGACGTGAGGGTTAGGACGGGGTGGGTGAGTTAGGGTTAGGGCATGGGTCAGGTAAGTGTGTGATAGTGAAAGTGGATAGGTAGTGGTATGTGTACAGTTTAGTGTAGGGTTAGGTGTAAAACTTTAGGTGTATGTGTGTGGATTGTTGTTTGTTTGGTGTGCTTGTGTTGTGTGCATGTGTTTTGGAACAACTATTTTTTTCCCTAGGAAAAAATTTGCTGTTCTATATGTTCAATGTTTTTAGCTTTCGTGTAATAGGGTTCGATATTAGAACATTCAAAGTTTTGAAACTTCGATGTTCTAATATAGTCACAGACAAATCATATTGTTAAGAGACTAAATTAAAATTAGAGATGCATTGAAAATTCCCAGAAATGATGACTGATCACAAAGTTGGTGGGTGGATTTTACAGGGAAGAAGCCATTTTATTTCATAAAAGTATTAAAATATGAATTGAGCAGGTGCTCATTACTGGTCAGGAATGATTGGCGATATGGAAAGGTTTCCTTGAAGATAGTGTGATAGCAATAGGCAGTATTTATGCACTGAATGATGATAGTCCCCTTTTTTTTGAAAGACTTTGAGACCCAGTAGCAGTTGGTGTGATCAGATATTTATGCCTATCTAATGGGGGGGGGTGGGCGTAATACTAATTTAGAACCAGAAATGGACAGATTATATGGGGGTAGAGAAATGCATAATAAGAAGTACAGTCAAATCCAGCAGGAAATGGATACTTGCAATTGTATAGTCATGTGGCAGCACAAGAAAGCACAAAATATCAGTTATACTTTTTCTAGGAAAGAAGAGAAAACAGGCAAGCTGACTAGATTACTTCTTAGTGTCTAGAAAGCATATTCTAAGGATAAAGGGTGTCTGTATCAGGGATCTATACACATCAGATTTGTTAGAGTGAAATATTCAGAATAGGTAGGAAAGGAGAGGGCAGTGGAGATGCATGTAGTACAAATGGAGGCGTATGAGCAAGAAATCAGTACTGCAATAGAAAGTAACCTCTTCCATACATGATAATAAATATGCAGAGTAGGGAAGAAATACAAGTGCTATGTTGGTAAAGAGAGAAGGCTACCATTGGAGGGCTTCTAATGGCTGAGGGCAGCATGCAAAGACATTTATGGCAAAACACAATTTTAGGGAAAATAAATTATCATTGTTACAACAAGCAGTATCCACTTTTGCAAAAGACCTGGAGCTCATATTAAAACACATAAATATACTGAAATACAAATTAGAAGTAGTACCCAATCACTCAGGCAGAAGCTGAATGTCTTAGTAGGAGTGATTTGTGGTGCATACAGGGAGAAACATGTTAAATAAATTACCTGGGAATTCAAGGGAAATAAGAAAGCAGAATTTATTTCAGAAATAGAAAGTGAAGGAGGAGTCTGGCATATAACTCAAGAAGGGATAAAGAAGGATGTCCAGAATTTTACACAAAGCTGTATATACAAATAAGTACAACAGAAAAATGGTTCACACTTTCTTTATATAGGAAGAAATTGGTACAGAGGATAAGGAAATGTTAGATACCTCCATTTCAGAATGGAAAATAAAACAGGCCATGAAGGGAATGAAAGGAGAGAAAGCCACTGGGCCAAATGTTTTTCCAAATGAATCCTACAAGTGGGTGTGAGAGGAAATTGTAAAACTGTTGACATATGAATGTAATTGAATAACTGAAGGGCTAGAGGCAGATCCCTCATATCCTTTATATTGATGTGGTCTGACTTCTGAAGCAGAGGTCAGAGACCCTGAACCTTGAGAGAGTAGAAGGAGGCCCTCATCCCCTATCTGAGGCATCTGTAAAGAGCTCTTGAGTTGTGGCTGGTGCTTGGAAAGGCAGCTCTGAGGTTGAGATAAAGTTGATGAATCCACCACTGAAGCTCGAGCTTGAGACTAGGGGAAGAGGACTGGGAAGTCCAGGGGTGACATTGTTGAAGTCACACTGACCTGAGGTACCACTGTAACTTTTTCATATGGAGTCTCACCAGAGGAAGCATGGGAATGGTAGAAACCATGAACCTGAAGATCTTGAGAAAGTCCCTGGCTGTGACTGACTCCAGAGGAAGAAGTGACTAGAAGAAGGCAATAAGAGACAGGGCCTTGGGGCAGACAGAGATGTCAGTAAAGGGATAGTCTGGAAATATGATCCTGAGAAGGGGTCAGAGCTGATTTAAAGTTTATGGTGAACCTTAGACTTTGCAACAGGGAAATAGTAATCTGGAGATGCTGAAGCAGAGCCTCAGGGGAAGAAGCTTGAATGAACAGACATTCCAGATAAGGAAATATCTGAATTCCTCTCATCTTGCAAAAAGCAATGACAGGAGTGAGGCATTTGGTGAATACTCTTGGGTTAGTAGAGAGGCCAAATGTCAAAGCAGAGAACTGAAGATGCAAGGAAGAAAAAAAGAAACATGAACATTTCCTGAAAAGGAGATGGATGGGGATATGAAGGTAGGCATCCTTAAAATCCAGAGAGAACAGAAAGGCCTGGGTAGTAAGAAGAGGAAATAAAGTCTGAAGAGACAACATCCAAAAATAAAGAATCTTGAGAAAGGTGTTGAGCTGGGAAAGGTCCAAAATTGGTCTCCAAGTGCCCTCCTTCCTAGGAACCAAAAACATTCTGGAGTAAAAACTCCTTCCTACCTGGGCAAGGGGTACAGCTTGAATGATGCCCTACACTAAACTGGAATGAAGTTGTTCCCTAGGAGGTTGAAGGATACCCAAAAAGGTTGGGGGAGTGAGGGATTTCTAAACCATGAAGTACCCCTGGCAAAAAGTGGGTAGAACCTAAGAGTCTGTTGTGAATCTTAACCAATTTGGAAGGGACAATGAAAGACAGTGGAATAAAGGAACCTGGCTGATTGAAAGGTTAAGCAAATTGTCAAATAGAACCCGGCTTGCTCTGAAAAGTAAGTTTCTGGAAAGTAGGTGTTTGAGTAGACTTAGCAGGAGGCACACATCTGGAACCCATTTTACCTTTGGGCAGAGGAGAAGACTGCCTATGAATAAAAGCAGATTTGGGAGTGTAATTCCTTTGAAATTTTGGGAAAGGAGAAACAATATATGTTTTAGCTCCTGCAAGTCTTTGCCATCATTCTGGAAAGACTTAAAAAGATCATCGTCATCCGCAGCAGCATCATTAAAAAGATTTTTATTATCTGAAGGAGCATCCAGTGTCATTAGGCAAACCCTGAAGATGAAGCCATGAGCAACACCTCATAGCAGAATCAAATTAAGCAGCTGTGTAGGCCGGAAGCATCAGCTGCATCATATCTGCACTTAATAGAGTGGTGGGCAACTTGAGACGTGGAACCCAACAAGGAAAGAGGAGAAGCCTTTCCCTTAGAGTCAGAAAGATCAGATATTGCCTGAGAAACCTGAGAAAGCAGGGCCAAAACATACCTGGTCATATGAGTCTCTTAGTTAATGGCCCTAAAAGATAAGGTGGCAACAGTATAAACCTTCTTGCCCAGCCTCCATGGCCCTGCTACCCTTGTCTGAAAGAAGCAACTTGGTTAAAGGGCAACAGCTTGTAGGGCTTGTCAGAAGAGACAGACACTGCAGAAGGATCAGCAGAAGGGGATTTATGCAGAAATTTACATTCATCTCGCACCTTGTAAAATCTGTCAGGTTTCTTGGGAGCAGGAGGCTGAGAATCAGAAGCCATAGAAGCTGCTGAAAAGGTATCCAGAAGGGCAGCCAGAACAGGGGACAGAGCAGGTTTGTGAGACTCCATCTGAAGGTGTTCATAACACCTTTTCTGTATACCAGACACTTGAGAGCAGTCCAGCTTAAAACATTCCATCATATGGGTAACAATGTCTCCAAAGGAGAGTTCCTCTAAAGGGGAATCTGGACTAATAGAATCCTCTTCCTCTGAGCCATAGTCTATGGGGTAAGGGATTTGAGAAGAATAGGCTAAGGACTCTTTCCCAGAATTCTGATCCTCATCAGAGGAATCCAGTTCCCTCGGTCTTTTAAGAGAAGTGGAAGATCAGGGAGGGGTAGTCACAGAGACCTCTTGAAGAGGTTTTAAAGCCATTAAAGCATTAAACAACCCTTGAGTACAATTCTGCCATTCATGTTGGGGATCCTTAACTGCAGGGGAAATATGCTTGGTTTTCTGTTTTGTTTTCTCTGGGATGTCCACATGAAACATCATAGGAAGTCAGACCCTTGGTGACACTCAATAAGCATAGTAGGGATCTCCTCACTAAAAGTGGCGGAGTCCCCTTTGGTCTCTCAGGTATAATCAGCCAAGGATCTCCCCTTAAGGTCTGGAGCAGACATTTGTAAAGCCTCCAAGGGCATCCAGGAAGTTGGATCCATGCCAGCCTTCACTGGGGTCACAGCAGAGGAATCTGAAGCAACCACTGGATGATCCTCTGGGCTTTCACTAGCTTTGAGAGCTACATCCAGGGGAGGCTGGACAGCAGCTGTATTAGACCTAGATTTTTTGGCCTTTGTCCTTTGCAGATGTATGACCCTCAGTACAGGAAGACTCCTCCCAAGCACCTTCAGCCAACAGCCTAAGAGGAGGAGAGACACATACGTAGGGTCTTAGGGACAAAAGCTTGGTAGATAGAACACTCCGTATAGTTGTGGGAAGCACCCAAACAAAAGAGAAACTGGTTGTGACTGTCTTTATGGGGAATCTGCCATCCACACTGACATTTTCCCTTTCTAGATGACATAAAACCAATCAATACCAAAGATGAAGAAGATAAGCAGAAAGCCCATCTGGGCACACAACTGAAAAAAATGGCTTGGTAACCAGCACAGAAAAAGGTGTTCAGACCGACGGCAAAGAAGTTTTGAGTGTGTGCATCCAAATGTCAACTTTATGCCCTATGCATTCCACAGGGAATGTGCTTGTGACATATGGTCTCTGTAAATACTAAAGGCTTTAGTATACTGGCTGGATATTGGGCTATCCTTGGCAGGAGATCCCTTCAGTTATGAATACTACACCATTGATATGGAAGTGCATCCATCTTTATGAAGAAAGAGAAAGTCTAGAAATAAACATGCAACTGCTACAAGTAAAGAGGGGCAGTAGTAGGTGTTTATAACATGAATAAAATAAACAGCAAGAGGAAAGGTAAATGAAGACTTCTGGTAGGAGACTTCCACTTGAGAGGAACCGAGGACATACCACTTCAGAGAAAATAACCAAGAAGACAATGAACTATCAACCAGCAGCTAGGAAAATAAATGTGGTGCAAAGTTTTTAATAAATAATAAAGAGAAACTGCAAAATTTTCATTAAATAATAAAAATGAACAAGCATTTAGATGCCACAGTAGCACACACAGGTGGCAACAATGTTGCACATCAGAAAAAAGAAACAGTATGGACAAATTTCTCAAATATCCTTGAGAGCTTAATAATAAAAACAAGAAAAAGTGGTGGTGTCACCTATCTTGCCAAAACTACCACAGGAAAATAAAGAGTTAATGGGTAAATGTGAAGTCAAGTTCTAGAAAAGATCCAGTCTTGGGATATGAGGGCCATGTTTTTGTTGTATGAAGATGATGTAACCTTAGACTTAAGTGACTGTGATGTATAGTACACCTTGGAGTAATTTACTGCTGAATCTGAAATCAATGGGATGTAAAATCACATCTCAGAATCACAAGCCATGTTTCTTTCCAAGGAATTGTGGATTGTTTTCCATCCGGGGAGCAGCTACATTAAATGAAGGAGTTTAAGTATTTTGGTGTCTCTCTCATGAGTTTCAGAACAGGGTATAGGATACTGTCCAGAGGATTGGTGGCTCAGCAGCAATAATACAGCTATTCCATTAGACTGCAGCAGGGAAATGAGCGCTGAAATATAGGATAAAACTTTCAATTTACTAGTCAGCATATGTCTTCATCATCACCTATGATTACAAGCTTTGTGCAATGACTAAAAAATATAGGTCATAAATCTAAGAAACAGAAATGAGGTTCCTTTGTAGGGTAACAGCTCAGTCTCCATTACAGAGCAACAATTCAGTTGAGGCAGAATGATATATAGCCAGTATTACTATGTGTTAAAAAGAGCCATTTTATTTGGTTTGGCTATCTTTTGAAGATGACCCTTTCGTCTGACCTAAGAGGTGTACTGAGTACAGACAACTTGCAGGAGGCCCCAGTGCAGAGTCAGGACATACTGGATGAATTATACCTCCTGTGGAATTCTCTGCTTGTCTGGAAACGTATGAGAATCCTACAGGATGGCATGAGACTGTTGCAAGAGATAGGGAAATCTTGTTTGTTGCAAGAGATAGATAGGGAAGTCTTGTTTACTCTGTTCACCTTGTTAGCACCAAAATTCTCATTAGGACAAACTATTCATAAACTGCTAATGATGATGATGATGATGAACAAGCTTGTTTACTGTGATGGCAGTAAACTGATGCAAATCGGAATTCCAACCTCTTGGTTGGATAATGATCCATTCCAGTAAAAGTAAATTCCATACTAATTCTGTAGGGAATGCTCCAAGCTACACCATAAACAGCACAGTCTACCCCCTTCTACTACATAAATCACCATAAAACTTAACTTTGTAATCCAGAAAATAAAAGACATTACTGATAAGTGGCTTACCTGTACAAGAAACTGCTCTACTTTTAAAAGCACTGCCCCGAACTAATATGGAGCATGTAGATGTACAGCACAGGCTTACTTGTATTAGAAACTACCTTGTTTTTCAAGCTCTGCCCCTCAATTAATTCAATGCTTATAGATCAGAATATTTTTAATAGACTCAGTTCAGAAACTGCCTAAAATGGTGTGAAATTATTGTGTTGACACAAATGGTGCCGCAGTGATTATAGCATGTCAATGAGAGATTAAGTTTAGTAACTCCAAGAATAAAGTACTTTGTTTAAAACCATTTTCTTGTACAGTTATACTATATCTTCCTTAACTGTATTACACAAAGAACTTAATTTATGCAGCTGATATACTTTAATGTCAAGCCACATATGGAAGCTTAAAAGTGGTGACATCTGCAGACCAAGAGTTTTACATTTTATTTTAAACTGCAATAAGAAAGAGCCATTGTATACAAGCAGTAATGCATGGCAAAATACAGTGGGAGTTATGGCAGGAATTAATCCTACCTGACAAGAGCAGTTGGTCCATTATGCCTCTCCATCAGGACCTGATCTCGTAAGGTCACAATAAATTCCATCATAACTCCCACACAGGGTAGCATAATGGCTTAGTGTAAGATGTCTTTCTCACAGTTTAGGGATCCCTGGTTCTGTCCTGAGTTCTTGTCCCATGTCTACACTTTTTTTCTGGGTACTTCCGGTTTCCTCCCACCAACTTACTAACCTGCAAGAAGCTTGATTGCATCTTGATGTTTTCTACTTCCAAAATATGTACTAACATTACTTATGAAAGAAGTTAACACCTGCCTTGGTCAAATTGTAAGGAGGGCTTATTTAGTAGTCTTGGAAGGTGTTGCATAATGCATTGTCAGTGTTTTTGTTATATTAATGATATTTTAGAATTAGGTTTTTCAGCCTGGCATTAGTTCACCAGAGGTATATTTTAGTATATACTTTCTACTAGAATCATATCAAAAACTTCCTTATAAATCAGACAGAAGTCACTTCTAAGTACTTTTTCAGAAAGAGAACATAATGACAATTCCTAAAGCCTTTCTCAGCAGTTCACATTTTTCAACCATTTGGCTTTATCTGCTAAGGAATACTTGAATATTTCTAAGTTGTTCCGGTGGCGTTATTCAAAATCCAGAGCTCATAGCATTATATCAACAGTATGTCAAAGCAGTAAAGTACAAAGTTACACACTAATTTCCTTAGAGTGACTAGACATGTCATTGTACTTAAATGCGTTAAAGAATATATTTTTTTTGATATAGGTAGATTACATACTGGTCAAAGTCCATCACCTCTACATTTTAATGATGGCATCCTTTTTATGATATAAGCGTGCTTATTTATTTTTATTTTCAATTTGTTAACCAGGGTGGACCACTGATCCTCAAAAACAAACAAAAAAACCCCACTATGGAGCCACACTGTTCTGTTTCCTCCCAAAGTTAATTTACTGGTGCTTCTGGTACCTTGGCGTTTTCTCTTCTAGGAATAAAATCCTTGCACCAAACAAACCTTTTTATATAAATCTCAGCCCTGAACCCACTGGACCTATTTTAGTCTCATTCACACTCGCATACTTCATAATGTTTCTCAGACAAGATGTGTGGTAACCTAAACATGGTTTGTTAAAGTCAACTACCATTCGTGCCAATTGTTTTCACATGTAAAGAGGAGGAAAAGCAGATTTCCTGTTCCTGTGGTGGATCTTTTCCCAATGTCTAAAGAGGACTGCTGCTTGTCAATGTTAGAATTCCTGAAACACGCTGTAGACTGCCGGCCCATTTTAAATGTCATTACGTGTACAGACTGTAATGTCTGATTCTTACTTTTGTTACATTTATGTGTGAATCACTGACCATTTGCAGCACCTGTTGGCAGTACTGTAACTGGGTGCTGTGAGTAAACAACTTCACCTTTACTGAAGTGTGTGTGCATGGGAAGTGGGATAATGTTCAACTCCCTAGTTACAGGAGTAAGGCAGGGAAGAAAAGGAACAGTTCCTGAGGAATCAATGTCCCCTTAGTGACTACTTGTAGCAAGCACCTTTGCTTTGGATGACTACTGGCCATGAACAGTCAGATGGTGTATTCTGCATTAAATTGTCTTCACTGTGCTTGCAATCAGTAAGGCAGGATTTGTGATGCCCTGTGGCACTGTGGAGTTCACCACAAAAGTGAGACACACCAGGCAGGAGTAAAAAAAATGGCAGTTATTCCTCTCCCTGCCTCCAAACCTGTGTGACACAGTATTACTGAATTGCTTACACACTTCTTTCCAGGTTAATAAACCTCTTCTGTCAGAAACATTAAGAATTATATGAGTGCGAAAAATCTGTGCAAAATGTAAAAAGTGAATATTATGGTTAGCTTGAGGGTATAATACATAAATTATATTATATTCAAAGTAACTGACAAAGGACAATATATACATGTATTACATACAAAATGGAAATCAAACTTGGCATTGTACTATTACATGTAATATATGTATTAACTAACCCTAATTTATGTCCTTTTCACAGTCTTATGATGCTTCACTTACTGATATTAAAGGCAGGTTCATTACTATTGCAACAGTTGTTTCTTTCTGGGATACCATCTTGGAGAACTTTAGCATCTTTTATTATAGGTTCATAGGTATTTACTAGGCTAACGACCACAAGAGCCTTTTTAAGCCTGGCCATGCATCCCAAATCTCTGACAAGTTCTGATACTCTTGATAAGTGTAAGCACAAGCCTGGGAGATAAACCATTTACAGGTTACTTGTGTCCATTAGAGACATAGATGCCAAACCAGGGAAGAATTTTCGATTTCCTGTCCAATTGTCCAAGTTGCACTTGAATTGGGTTAGGGAGGAACCCTGCTTCACATGGATGGCGAGCTTGTTCCATAGATGGGGTAGTCTCTGGGATACATACCTATCTTTCCAGCAGGTCCTATTTATATCGCAGGCAAGGTTTAAGTCTTTAGAATGGGTAATTCTGGTGTGGTTTGTTTTGTGGATATGCAGGAGGTCCATCAGAGTGGGGTCTGACAATGCTCTGTATGCCAGATGTAGATCTCTCATCAAAAGCCTGTAGGAGACAGAATACAGGGATAGGGCCTTAAGGTGGTCTGCATAGGACATTTTACTTATGCCCTGTATTCTTTTAGCACAGAACCTCCATGGACAGTCCAATTGTTGGATATGCCTGGTTAGGTACATATCAACAGGGGCATTGTACGCAATGATAGGTCTGATGAACCCCAAACATAGTAGAACAATTACATCCTTGGACTTAAATGCCATACCTTTGTTTATAAGTTGTGCAACACAGAATGATTCTCCAGGGTAAAGAGAGAATTTAGGGAATGGAGTTTTTTGTTTAGACTCCTAACGCTGAGCAGTAATACCTTTAGATTTTCTTGGTTTTGATTTGCTATGTTGGAAGTACTTTCAGTTTAGCATTGCCTAAAAAAGGCACTATGGGGGAAGACAATGTTTTAACTAATATTCGAAAGCCTAGAGGGGAGAAGTGCAGACCATCCCTGGCAAAGCAGCATGGTCTGTTGACCATCTCCTTCCATGATGACAAATATTGCACTCCCTTAGAATGACACCAGAAACTAAGATGATTATTGAAGTCAATCATCTTTTGCTTGTATTGTGACATCATCCTTGGAGAAACTAAAATGATGCTCAATGCTAGGCTCACACCAGCCTGAGACACGTATTCCGAGAGGTCCATGATGTTTCAATTCATATACTCTTGGGAGGTACGTCTCAGATCATATACTCCCACATGGACTATGACTGAGTCATATTGGTAATTGTGGTCCAGTGACCTGAGTGCATGCATAATGTGGCGGATCCTAGCCCCTGATAAGCAACTGACTGTAACTTTCTCCTTACTCAGCCTGGTGAGAGGGACATCAGTGTGTCTCATGATGGAGTCTCCAATGACTAGAATGTTGGATTGTCTTGTGCCTTATGGGCTTAGAGATAGAGACTCCATGAGATTTAGCTCTATGCATTGATGCGGGTGTTGTTTTGAAAGAGCGAATTTGGGGCTACTGAGAGTATTTGTTATGTGTACTTTGTCTAGGAGGTCTTTGTGGTTTAGGAAGGTTACATGCAAGTGCCTCAGCATATGTGGATTGATATGTCAGCTTTGAATTGTGTGTGATGGGTTCAGTGTGTGCACTACTGACAACCTTATTGATATTAGGAGTACATTTATGTGAGAACTTTGCCTCCAGTGACATTGTGTAAATACATCTCTTACACACCATATCAGTTTGTTTGAGAATTAACTGGTTGTCAGTAAACATGAGGCAATTTCTACATTGCCTCAGGATGCCCATATCCACCAAGCCTGTAACAGAGATAGTAGGAAAGTTCATATCCATGGCAACAGACCATTATTTATTAATTAGGCAGTTGGAGTAGTCATGTTACCAAATCTGACATCACATCATATTTGGTAATCCAGAACACATTTCCAATCATAGCTGGCTTTAGGCACCAGGAAACCATGCAGTTGCTGGGTGCTTCCTGGTCCTGGGCAGTACCCAACTACAGCAGGTTATCTTACTTTGATATTTTGTAACAAGTTTTCAAACCAATAAAAGCTAGTGCAGCAATCTTGTGTACTTAATAAATCAGGTGGGTAATAGTAATTATTTATATCTCCTTTAAAATGCAAAGAGATTTCTGCTTATAGTAAACACTGTTTTGTCAAGTTTCATTAAATGTTTTACCACTGACATAGTGCCCTCGACTTAGTTAAATCCTGCTGGTGGGTATTCTCTTCACTAAAAGTAACATGATAGCCAGCTTTATGCACTTGCAATGCCCATGGCTGCAGGGGGACCCCTTAATCATCCTTGAGTTTTGGTTGGGGAAAATAAGAAGAAAAAAAATATTACTCATCTTCTGATTATGTTCCTTATCCAAAACAGGGTTGTGATATGATCTTGTTAGGATAAAGCTTATAATCAGTCAATGAACATGAGCAAGGTTAGAGCTAGAAATCATCAGCCCAGAGAGAGTTTACCTTGTTTTTTTAAGATCAACTGATGCTTTTGATCTTCAGAGATGTTTTTCTCCTTCAGGGAGCTTTATAAATACTGGCAGAACACCAGACACTGTAACTCTCAACGTCTTTGCTCAAAAATTCAGGGCAAAGTCACACATAATACCAGACCAGTAATAGAGCACAATGTATTCTTTTGCTTTTGTATGTACCTCACCAGGGACATGAAACAGCTGCAGCACCCTCCGAAGTTTCTCACCAAAAAAAGTCAGGGTACTATACCTGACCTACAAGGAAGTCTCTGACATAGCCCTGATGGAAATGTTGCATACTCATAAAACTAACTGCATGAGGATTACCTGCTCCAAAGATCTAAACCTGATCTCTGACATGAATAGATCATGCTGAAGTGAAAGATACATGTCCTACAGATTGCCTGTCCTCTGGAATAAGCTTCCTATTCATGTAAAGCCCAGAGCCCTTCCCTGACCATCTTTAAGTGCAATCTGGACCAATGGATGGGAAATCGCAAATTCACTCCTGGGGTGGCACCCATGTGCCTTATGGCCAGAAGTAGTCTGTAAAATTTGCCAAAATCCTAATTGGTGTCCCTTGTTATCTTTCCCCTAAGGATAGAAAATTGGGTAAAATGTGGGTAAAACTGGCTAGGCTTGTAAGGCTCTTGAGCTGTTAGCCTAGTAAATCTCCTGTGAACCTGTGAATAAAGGCTCAAAATTAGGAACACTTTTTTAAATACTGCTCTAATTCACTTAAAAAGTTAGTAGAATAAAAAGAAGTTATGTACCTACCATAACGTTCCATGTTAGTTGTCCTCATCTCACCTTCTTTCTTGCTTGTTGGGATCGGAGCCAATCCTCGGCTCCGACTCAGTCTTCTTCTATAGCTTGAGAGCTATTTACTGGCTCGAGGCTACCCCTTATCCCATGATACCTAGCGCTAGCTACCCAGATCTCGTTTGAAACAGCTAACCTCAGCTATAGCTATGGAATGAAACCCCTCCAAACAGAGGGTTAAATTTACCTGTTATAATCTCTAAGTCAGTAGAGAAAACAAACCAGAGAACACTCAGCCAGTGAAACCTAAACTCCTCTCGGTCCAATAGGACAAGGGGATGGAGGGGGGGATGCAAGAAAGAAGGCGAGATGAAGACAACTAACATGGAATGTTATTGGAGGTACATAACTTCTTTATGTTACGTTGTCTATCTTACCTTCGTTTCTTGCTTGTTGGGACAGCGTCCTTAGCACCTACGATCCTGGGTGGCTCATTGGAACAGACTCTTCAGAACAGTGGAACCAAAGCTAGCTCTACTCCTGGAGACCATGTCTAACTTGTAATGAGTAATAAAGGTATGAGGATTTGCCCATGTGGCAGCGGCACAGATAGAGTCCACAGGCAACCTAGACTGGAAGGCTACAGAGGTGGCCAGAGCCCTAGTAGAATGACCTTTCAGTTTGGTAGACAACTCTTTGTTTCTTAGTTGATAGATGAAGGTAATGATGTGAAACAACCACCTGGACGGGGTCACTTTGGAAACTGGAAGACCCTGTTTGCCCTTAGCATAGGAAAGGAAAAGTTGGTCCGACTTTCTTATATCCTTCGTTCTATGCAGATAAAAACGCAATTGTCTATGAACATCCAAAAGGTGTAACTTGTATTCTGCCTTGTTGGTGTGGTTAGGGAAAAACACAGGAAGGTCTATAGATTGGTTTAGATTATTTTCTGAGCAGACTTTTGGAAGGAAGGAGGGATTAGTTCTCAGAGCAACCCTGTCCTTATGAAAAACTAAGTACGGAGGATGAACACTTAGTGCCTGAAGTTCCGAGACACGTCTGGCTGAGGTAATAGCTACTAGGAAGAGAGTTTTCCAAGATAGAAACTTAATGGAGCAGGATGCTGTTGGTTCAAAAGGGGGCATAATCAAGGAGGTTAGTACCAAATTAAGGTCCCAAGGAGGAGGGGGAATCTCTCATTGGGGGCCTAAGGAGAGTCGGTCCCTCTGAGGAAGGCCTTACACAGCTTATGAGACATAATGTTTAGATTAGAAAACCCAACATGAAAGTTAGAGATGGCCGCTAATTGAACCCTGATTGTGGCAGAAGCGGACCCAGAATGAAAAAACTCTGTTAGGAACTCCAAGATTTCGTGAACTGGGGCTGAAAAGGGATATGTGTTCCTAGCCTCTGCCCAACAAGAGAAACGTTTCCATTTGCTAGCATAAGTTTTCCAAGTAGCGGATTTGTGAGAGGAGACAATAATCTCACACACAGCCGGGGAGATGCTGGGAGGCCTGGCTAGGGTTGGAATTGGATCAACCAAGCTGTGAGCTGGAGTGTTTGGAGGGATCGATGCAGCTCTCCTGATTGATGAATCAGCAGGTCTAGAATAGGATCCAGAGTCCAGGGCTGCTCAAGGAGGTAACGGTGCAGGAACGGAAACCATATCTGTCGAGGCCAGTAAGGGGCAATGAGGATCATTTTGCAACCCAACGATATAGCTTTCTGTATGAGTTTGGGTATAAGAGGGAATGGCGGGAATGCATAAAGAAGTCCCTGAGGCCAATCGTGGACTAGAGCGTCTCTGGGAGGGTGATCGGGAAGCAGTAAATGGGAGAAGTAGTTGCTGCATTTGCTGTTGAAGGGGGTGGCAAACAGATCGCAGCAAGGCTGTCCCCATTTACAGAAGATCATATCCGCAACTACCTGATTCAGAGACCACTTGTGAGGCATGAGGATACCTCTGCTGAGCCTGTCCACTATGACGTTGGACTTCCCAGGGATGTTCGTCGCCACCAGAAATCGTTGGGAGGAAATCGCCCACTGCCAGAGTCTGAGTGCTTCTCAACATAGGGGGTAAGACCTGGTTCCGTCCTGCTTGTTGATGTACCACACTACTGACATGTCCGTTTGGATTGCAATGGTCCCGGAAGGGATGGAGTCCTGAAGTGCTTGCAACGCTAGGAGCACGGCTCTTATCTCCAAGACATTTATGTGTAGATGGTACTCGTGAGGCTGCCAAGTGCCTTGGACTGTCCTGCCCTGATAATGCCCCCCCCCACCCTATCAGTGAGGCATCCGTGGTCACTGTGGCAACCGGGGGAAGCTGGATGAATGGTCTGCCTGTGACACTAGTGGGGAGACCAACCACCAGGAAAGGTGCCTTCTGCATGTTTCTGTAATTATGATCATGTGAGACATGGGGAGCTGTTGAAAGGACCAATGTGTGAAGAGAAGCCACTGAATGATTCTCATGTGAAAATGGACCAGAGGTATCAGAAGAATTGCCGCTGCTACAGAACCCAGAGTTTGAAGGACCAACCTGACTTGTACCCTTTTGCATTGCATGAGAATGTGAACTTGCTGCCAAATTGTGACCACCCTGTATGGCAGTAGCCTTGCGGACATACTTCTTGTATCTAAATTTGCTCCTATATAGGTAATAGATTGACAGGGCAATAAGGCAGATTTTTTTGTAATTTATAGTAATGCCTAGCTGGGCACAAAATGTGATTGTATAGTCCCTGGCTTGAAGGAGTTGATGCCTGGTAGTAGCAGTAAGGAGCTAGTCGTCTAGATATGGAAACACCTGGAATCCTTGACGCCTCAGGTGAGCCGTGACTACTGCCATGCATTTGGTGAACATCCTGGGGGCTGTGGTGAGACCAAAGGGCAGAGCTCTGAACTGGTAATGACTGGCTCCCAGCCAGAAGCAAAGGAATCTCCTGGAGCGCCTGTCCATTTTGATGTGATAGTACGCATCCTGAAGATCTATTGAGCACATCCAATTGTCCTGACTCAAAAAGGGTAGAATGGACTGTAGCATGACCATCCGAAACCTTGTTCTTTGAACAGATGTGTTTATTCTGCTGAGATCCAATATTGGTCTCCAGTCCCCTGTCTTTTTTGGTACCAAAAAGAACCTTGAGTAAGTTCCGGATCCAAGTTGGTCTGCCGGGACTTCCTGGATTACTCTTTTTT
The DNA here is from genome assembly GCF_019279795.1 of Protopterus annectens. Taxonomy (NCBI): domain Eukaryota; kingdom Metazoa; phylum Chordata; order Ceratodontiformes; family Protopteridae; genus Protopterus; species Protopterus annectens. Next base: position 701,963,595 of record NC_056737.1, on the reverse strand, counting down.
CTAGCAATCTTGAAACTTCTATGACTGCTTGGGCCCTCAGATTGGGTGGAACATCTGGAAGGTATTTTGCTTGACAGTAAGGGGGGGTTGAAAGAAGGGAATCATGTAGCCTCTGGATATGATTGAGTGTACCCATTTGTCTCATGTTAGATTTTGCCAGGCTTTTGGGTACAGTGAAAGTCTTCCCCCGACTGCCTCCAGAAGCAGGTAGCCAGGCAACCCTTCAGGGATGCTGGAAGGGCTTGTCAGAGAAGGATTCTCTGCTGCCCTGGTTCTGCGGACCCCCTCCACCCTGAGGATGGCGTCTGTTGTTGTTGTTTCCTCCTCTGCCCCTGGAGGAAAAATCGCTACGTGTGTCAGGTGAGGCTCCCTGGGATTTCCGAAACCACATTTTACCACTCTTCTGACCCTTGGGATATGGTCTATAAGGAGTGGAAAAATGGACTCCCACAGCAGAGAAAGTCTTGCCTTCTTGTTCACACCTAGTCAGAGTGTCTTTCACCTGTGGTCCAAAAAGAAATGAACCATCAAAGGGAGTGTTGGTAAACGACGCTCTAAAAGGTTCCGCAAAATTACACAGTTGCATCCATGCATGTCTCCTGAGGGCCACACCTGTACCGGTGGCTCTACTCGCACCATCGGCTGCATAGGAAATGAGCCTCATGGAGGAGTTAACTACCAAATTAAGAGTCGCCAGCTGAGAAGCCACTTTAGCTTGAGCCCCTTCAGCTGATGGATCCTGGATGGAATCTCCAAGCTCTTTCAGGAGATCCCTCTGAAGCCTGGTAAAATGGCATAAGTAATTCAGCGACCTCATGGAAAAGGTCACTGAAGCAAACATTCGCTTCCCGTATCTATCCATGGTCCTAGACTCCTTGTTAGGAGGATGGACAGAGGAAGAAGTTTCCGTAACTTCTTTTTAGTGACTGCTGCTACCACCATGGCATCTACGGGAACACCCTTAGTAAGAAACTGTTTATCAGGGGGTGTAGTGATAAACTTGCCGGGTCTCCTCAGGGTTGGTTCCACTGTATCTGGGGCCGACCAAGCCCTTCAAGCCACCACTGACATTAGTGGATCGAAAGGCGGAGACACTCAGGAGGTGGAAGGTCAGGAACCGAACGCATCCAGGAATACAGATTCATCCTTGGTAGGGGCTAGGGCAGTCCAGTTCCCCCTCTGCTTAAGCATTTCTAGGATGTCCGAAAAGGAAACATCTTCAGAGGGGGATCTCGGGGACCCTTCCGATTCATCCAAATCCATATGCGAAGTGCCAGACTCAGGGGAGTCAATGTGCTTCTTCTTGCACTTCCTCTTCCAAGGGGGCTCCTCTGAACGATCAGGGGAGGCCTCAGAAGAAGAGGAAACACCCAATGGGGTGCTCTGGAGTGCCAGCTCCCCACGCTTGGGGTCTGGAGGAGGGGCAGAGGTTGATGCAAGCACTACAGGGGATGGAGCCAGTGGGGTCGAACGTGGAGCTGACTCAGAGGCCAGTACACTCCTCATGACATCAAAGGCGTCCCTGCCACGATGCAGAGAAGGATCCAGTTCCGAGGAAACCGGAATCCTCCTCCACACCGAGGGAGACAGCTCCAAGGCCGATGTAGGAGCCGAGCTCACCTGCGCCGACGCTCCGAGAGGGAAAACGGGGTCGGACAAGGGTCCGATGCCGCTCACCCCCTCGGAGCCGATGAGGGAGTCTCGGCGCCCAGATCCCTCGATAGACGGCATCATCGAAGGGATTGGAGCTGACGACAGAACCGAAGGGGAAATCGTTATCGATGTCGATGGTGCCATGATTTGAACCCCAACAAACTCCGGCTCCGAGCTCAATGGAGTCGGAGGAGGAACATCAATGGAAGCAGATGGAGCCGACACTTGCTGAGGAGAACTGGACAACATTTTGGCCAGTGCCTGCGACTTCAACAACCTACTGACCACTCTCTCCACGTTGTGATCCGAGAGCCTAGCGGACTGAGAAGAGTGGGAGAATCTGTGACTGCGGTCACTCTGCAACAGGGGAGACCAAGGAGCCAAATGTATAGACTCTATAGATGGGGACCTCAGCCTCTTGTGGGTCCGTGATGGCTCCGAAGGTACTGGTGGAACCAACCAGTCTCCTCGGTTCCAGCCGGAACCGAAGTAGTAGGTAAGGCTTGGGCCAGTGACGGCTCCGAGCTGGCAGTCGACGATTTGGTTGGTTTAGGACATTTCACTGCCTGAGTCTTGGCTGGTGAATCCTGGGGCTTAAGGAGACCCCTCAAAATAAGCTTATTTTTGCACTCCTGCAGAACCCTTGGGCTGAATGCATGGCATACAGAACAAGAGTCCTGCAGGTGCACTGCGCTTAAGCAATAAATGCAAGAAGTATGCCCATTTGTCAGAGACAATTTCTGACAGCATGAGTCACACTTCTTGAATCCAGACACCTTGGATTCTTTAGACATATCCAACTAAGATACTACACCTACACTGAATTGTTTTTGGCCAAAGGCCGAACAGCAAAAAACTAAACAGACACTACCACAAAAAAACAAAACATACAGTATACTACAGGTAAAGATAGTTTTTTTTTTTTTTTTAAACTAAAAAACTAGGAAGCCTCTAGCTTAAACGGCTGCCTAAGAAATAGAAAGAAGAAAAGGTTTAAACTAAAACACTACAAGGGATAGAGGGGAAGTGGGGGGGGGGACTCTCTAATTTAAACGAGTTCTAAGGGAAAACTACAAATACACTATATTTAAAACAATAAACTATCAGGAAAACCCTAATCTGACAGAAAAAATAGTGCAATAAAACTTATATGAGCCTGAGCCAGTAACAACGAACCCTGCAGCTGAAGCGGCAAACGAGATCTGGGTAGCCAGCGCTAGGTATCATGGGATAAGGGGTAGCCTCGAGCCAGTAAACAGCTCTTGAGCTATAGAAAATGGCCGAGTCTCCTCGGCTCCGATCCCACCAAGCAAGAAACAAAGGCGAGATAGACAACTTAACATCATATTTTCCATCAACATGCATTTTTTGGACAATACGAAGCACGAAACTCTAATGTCTGCATTTACAGACTGACTGTAATCCTGAATGATTTACCAGCAAATCAAACTTTTTATGAGGGACAGAGCAAAAATTGTGAGACAAAATCATGAACATTCTGTGAAATCAGGGACAGTGACAGGTGTACATTACTCCTCAATGAGGTAAATAAAAGTGGCTTACCCCTGCTGTTGTTTGATGACTGCTAAACAATAGTCACTGATCTGTTGGGGCAGTAGAAGTGTTACAGTGTACTGCTATTTGCTGAAATAATTGCAAAACTATGGCTTATGCTTGTGTGTGTGTGTGTGTGTGTGTGTGTGTGTGTGTGTGTGTGTGTGTGTGTGTGTGTGTGTGTGTCTGCGCCTGCACACAAGCTAGCTATAATTTATTTCACTTTCTACCACAAACATCTTCAGCATTACAGTTGCACTTGTGTCTGTGTGTGTGGGGAGGGGTCGGTGTTTTTAAGAGTAACACGCTGACCATATTTTCTTTCACTTACAATTACAGACATAGACCTTACACGATAGGTGGCTATCTTTGGTGATTTGACAGGAAGAGGATATGTGTGAAAAAAAAAACAGTTCACTGCCACGAGGGTACTGTGAATAGCACTGCCATTTCACAGTGTTTTGCTCAGACTGAATTCTTCTCTATGTTTATTTCTACATGGGGTATACACGGCCTCCTGGTCTGTGTGTGCACCTATCCATGAGCTGCAGTTAACATGCAACAGGTGTTTGTGTGTGTGTTTAAAATATCACTGATTTTTATCTGTGCACAGACAATAATCCTGTTCTTATGGAAATATATCCCACTGACGTTGTATGCCTAGATCCTGATGTTAAACATTTTTTTTGATTTTTTCCAAAAACAATTTCTCTTTCAAATCTTTCCACGTTCCATCTGCAGTTTTTCTTCTGAACAACTCACTCCAGTTAGTTTTGCATAGTAACTGTTTTGCTTCCATATCATTTGTAATTAACCTTCTGTGCACTGGTTTAGATTTCACTTTAATTAACCTTTATAACCCCATGATAACTGCACATCAACGGTGGTAAAACTTGACTTGAAGTAACAGTAATTTTTTTTAGGAACGCAGACAATGTCTAATATTCTGTCCCCTGGTTGGTATTTTTACAATCTGAAGCAATTGTTGTTCCTGAATATATGTTGTGAATAATTTCTTTACTAATCTTGTTGAATCAATGTTATTCCAGTCTGCTTATGGTAAATTTAAGTCCCCTACTAATATTATTCTTCCCTCCTGTGTTTCATGGAAGAAATGTATGAATTCCTCTAGGTCATCTGCACTTGACTTTGGTGGTCTATACATTCCAATAATTGTTATATGTTTCAGGGTTGTCTTTATTGTCACAGTTGCACAGTCTATAGTACTGCTGTTATCACTGAACATGTAATAATCACAGGTCTCATAACTATTCTTAATCCCTATCATAACACCTCCACCTGATTTTTTGCTAAAATGTCTGTTGCAATGAAAACATTTATATCCTGACAGAACTGGTTTCCAGTCATTGTTCTTTAACCATGTTTTACAAACAATAACAACATCAATCTTGTGGGAACGCAGCAAATTTTCCAATAAAAAAACTTTATTATTAATGCTCCTAGCATTATCAACCATCAGAGATGCATCAAATGTTGCTATCAGTGAACTGTTAAATTTTCGACCTGGCAAAAATCCTGCCTAGTGTTTGTCAAATATTGCAAAATATCTGCTGCAAAAATTCTCTTCCCTCATCTTGACAAATGCATGCCATTCTGTCTGAACATGTGCGCCCAAAACTAGGCATGGATGCTTTACACATTTCCATTTTTTAAAAAAAGAAGTTATGTACTGACCATAACGTTCCATGTGAGTTGTTCATCTTGCCTTCATTCTTACAGATGGGTTCTGAGCCGATCCTCAGCTCCGAGTCAGCCTACTACAAAGCTGGAGGTCTTCAGACAGCTCGAGGCCAAGTCCCTATCCCATGATGCACCTTGAGATACCTCAGATCTTGTTTGCTGCCTCTAACAATACCATATGCCATTCTATCACTTTTGTTTTTTAGGTAAAAACCATAGAAAGATAGAGCAACTATGATAAAACTAGTACCTCGGTCCTCGAAATACCCTGGAGGGGGTAGGAGGATGGGAAGTAAGAATGAAGGCGAGATGAACAACTCACCTGGAACATTATGGTGAGTACATAACTTCTTTATGTGAAGTTGCTCTATCTCGCCATTCATTCTTACAGATGGATAGCATCCCAAGCACCATCTTTCTTGGGTGGCTCACGGGAGTATGTTTTTCAGGACAGTAGAACCAAAGGAGGCCCTGTCCCTGGAGGCCCTATCAACTTTGCAATGAGTGATAAAGGTATGAGGTCTTGACCAAGTAGCTGCTGCACAAATATTGTCTATAGGAAGTCTAGCAGGAAAAGCAGAGTATGTGGACACTGCTCTGGTAGAATGAGCCTTAATTTTGTGTTGTAAAGGTAAATTGGCAGCTGAATAAGTGAAACTTGATATAATCAGATAACTATTTAGATAGTGCTGTTTTTGCCACTGGCATACCTTTCCTAGAATCTGAAAAGGAAACAAAAAGTGGTTCTGATCTTCTGAACTCTTTGGTTCTCTCCAGGTAAAATCTGAGCTGTCTATGAACATCAAGCTTGTGCAGCATATACTCTAAGTTGTTGGTGTGTTTGGGGAAAACCACTGGTAAATCTCTGATTTGGCTAAGGTTAGCTTCAGTACAAACTTTAGGTAAGAATGAAAGATTTGTTCGCAGGGACACTCTGTCAGCATGAAAAACCAAATAAGGAGGTTTTATGGACAAGACCTGTAGCTCTGATACTCTACGGGAAGATGTGATGGCTACTAAAAAGATAGTCTTCCAAGACAAACATTTCAAATCACAAGAGTAAGCTGGCTTGAAAGTTGGGAGAATAATGAGTGAAAGCATAACATTTAGGTTCCATGGTGTATAAGGGGATTTCACTGGTGGTCTGAGGTGGAAAGTCCCTTTGAGAAAGGCTTTGGATAGCTTGTGTGACATTATGTTCAATCCTTCAAAGCCAAGATGAAAATTAGAGATGTGGCAAGCTGTACCCAAACTGTAGCTGCCACAGCTCCTTTGTTGAAAAGCATAGTCAAAAATTCTAATATAAAGGAAATGGGGGCTTGGTAGGCATCAATGTTATTCTGAGAAGACCATATAGAAAATCTCCTCCATTTGCTAAGGTACAACTTAGTAGAGGATTTATGAGAAGATATTAAAATATGCTGTGTTTCATTTGAGAGGTTATGGAACCTGGTTAGGTTAGGAACTGGAGCAGCCAAGCTGTCAATTTTAGGGACTGAAGGGAGGGATTAAGAGCCCCCGACAAATGCATCAGAAGGTCTGGAACTGGGTCTACAATCCAAGGCACTTCCTACAGATGAAGTCGAAGGAAGGGGAACCAAATCTGACGAGGGCAATGAGGGGTTATTAGAATGATGGTCCTTCCCAGGGCTTTTGCTTTCTGTAGTACTTTGGGTATCAGGAGAATTGGTGGGAATGCATAGAGGAGACCCGAAGGCCAATCGTGTATGAGTGTGTCCCTTGGGAAATCTTCCGGAGGGGGAATCAGGGCAAAGTAGCTTCTGCATTTTGTGTTCATGTGGGAAGCAAAAAGATCACAGCAAGGCTGGCCCCATCTGTGGAATATTCTCTCCGTTATCTCTTTTTTGAGGGACCACTCGTGAGGTGACAAAACTGCCCTGCTCAGTTTGTCTGCAATCACATTGGATTTCTTCAGGATGTGCGCTGCTATCAGAAAGTGCTGGGTGGATGTAGCCCACTGCCATACTCTTAGGGCCTCTCGACAAATGGGATAGGACCTGGTTCCTCTTTGTTTGCTCAACTTCCAGACATGTTGTCCATCTGAATTGCAATTGTCCCCAGAGGGAGAGAGTCCTGAAAGTACTGCAATGCCAAGAGTACCGCTCTCATCTCCAGGACATTGATATGCAGATGTGTCTCTTGTTCTGTCCATGTGCCTTGGGCTGTTCTTCCCTGAAAATGCCCCCCCCCGCACCCGATCAGGGAAGCGTCTGTGGTCACTGTGGCCGATGGTGAGGGCAGGATAAAAGGATGACCTATCATTATTTGAAGAGAGGTCAACCACCACAGAAGATCCTTTTTGCATGTGTTTGTTACAATAATGAGATGAGACATTGGGAGCTCTTGATAAGACCATTGAGTGAACAGCAGCCATCATAGAATCTGCATATGCATGTAACCCAATGGTATTGCTATTATTGCAGTTGACATCATCCCTAACAACTTTAGCACTTCTGATGCTGGAGCCTTGTCTCTGGATATGATGTTCTGAATTTGCTGATGAAGTAGTAATATCCTTTTTGCTGGAAGTTTTAAAGTGGTGGTGGTGTCCAATTCTGCTCTGATAAAAACGATATGTTGTGATGGCGACAAGCCAGATTTTTCTGAATTTATTGTAATGCCCAGTTGATTGCAAAGAGTAAGGATGGTGTCCCTGGCTTGTATTAGCTGATGCTTGGTGGTGATGGTGAGGAGCCAATCATCTAAGTATGGAAACACCTGGAATCCTAAACACTGTGACCATTGCCATGCATTTGGTGAACACTCTGGGAGCTGTAGTGAGACCAAAGGGCAGGGCTCAAAACTGGTAGTGACTGGCTCCCAGCTGGAAGCACAGATGATCCCTGAGTGGTCTGGCCATTTTTATATGGTAGTACCATATAATAGTGCTAGCGAGCACATCCAATTGTCTTTCCCTAAGAAGGGAAGTATCGACTGAAGCGTGACCATCTGGAACTTCTCTTTCTTGACAGATCTGTTTAATCTGCTGAGGTCCAAAATAGGTCTCCAGTCCCCTGTCTTTTTTAGAACTATAAAGAATCTTGAGTAAGTTCCGGATCCTGTCTGGTCTGCTGGGACTGGTTGGATGACTCTTTTTGTTAGCAACGTTTGGACCTCTACTGTTGCTTGTTCCCTGTAACTGGGTGGAATGTCTGGGATTTTTGTTGTCAATGGAGGGGGATGGCAAAGGGAATAATATATCCTCTGGAAACTATACTTTGTACCCAGTTGTCGTTTGTTATTTTGAGCCAGGCGTCTGGATACAAAGGTAAGCAACCCCCGACTGCCTCCAGAGTAGAACAGTCGGGCCTCCTTTCAGGAGTGCTGACAGGGCTTCCCAAAGAACTTATCTCTGTTTCCCTGGTTTTGCGGACCCCCTCTGCTGTGAGGGTGGCGTCTTCCATTATTGCCCCCTCCTCTGCCCCTGGAGGGGGGTTCACCACGTGTGTCCAGAAAGACTCCTTGGACTTTTTGGAACCACCTCTTTCCTCCCTTTTGACCTTTGGGGTAGGGTCTAGTAGGAGTGGAAAAATGGACTGTGACAGCAGACAGAGTCTTTCCTTCCTGCTCACACCTGGTCAAAATTTCCTTAACTTTGGGCCTGAAAAGGGATGAGCCATCAAAACAGGTGCTGACAAAGGATGACTTAAAGGGCTCCCAAAGGTACATAAGTGCATCCAGAAGTGTCTCCTGAAAGCAATTCTTGTACCCGCTGCCCTACTCATTCCATCAGCTGCATATGAAATGAGACGCATGGTTGAGTTCAATATGGAATTAAGGGTAGTAAGCTGGGAGGCAACTTTGTCTGAAGCTCCTTCAGCTACCGAACCCTGAAGAGTATCTCCAAGCTCTTTTAGGAGATCTCTTTGCAGTCTTGTGAAATGTGTAAGGTAGTTCAGTGAATGCGTAGCAAAAGTCACTGACATGCGCTTACCGTATCTATCCATGATCCTAGAGTCTCAGTTAGGAGGACGGATAGAGGAAGAAGTTTCAGACATCTCCTTTTTGGTGGCTGCAGGCACCACCATAGCATCAACAGGCAGTCCCTTAGTGAGAAAAGACTTGTCCTGAGGGGCAGAAATAAATTTATTGGGCCTCCTAGGGGCAGGCTCCATGGTATCCAGAGACTCCCATGCCCTTCGTGAGACCAGCTCCATGAGCTCATTGAAGGGTGGAGACACCCAAGAGATGGAAGGTTGAGACCCATAATCCTTCAGGAGAACTGACTCATCTTCAGTAGGGTTGGTGGGCTTCCAGCCACCCCTCTGCTTAAGGATTTCTAATATATCTGCAAATGAGATATCTTCAGAGGGGGACTCTTCTGATTCAGTGTCAGATGTGAGAGACTCCTGCAGGGAGTTTAGGTGCTTCCTCTTGCAAATTCTCTTCCTGGGAACCTCATCAGTGGGAACTTCTGGTGAGGACTCAGAAGAGCAGGGGTCACCCAGTGGGGCTTTCTGAGGCTCAGGGTCTCTACGCTTCAAAGGGATCTGGGAGGCAGAAATGGACACAGGCACTTTTGGGGAGGGGGTAGTTGGTCCTGAAGTTGTGGATATCCTGGGGGACATTATTCTCCTCATGACTTGAAAGGCACCTCTGCTCTGATGAGAAGGAACTGCTAGATCCAAAGAAATAACTGATCCCCTCAGCACAGGAACAGTGGGCTCTGAACCAGAGGTAGGAGCCAAACTCATTCGAGCCAAAGCCCCAAGAGGCAAAGTCGGAACTGACAGGTCAGTCCAACTATCCTCCCCAGACCCGACCAGAGAGTGTCAGCTCCTAGACTCCTCGATGGGTGCTGGGGAAGTCTGAGTAAATGGAATCGATGGCACTGGAACAGGCGCCGGCTCCGAAGGCTCCACAATCATGAGGTCCAACTGCTCTGGCTCTGATGGACAGGTATGGCTCGGAGGAGGAGAAGGAGGAAAAGAAGTCGATGGCATAATAGTTTTCAGTTCTGAAACCACTTGAGTAAGAGCTGATAAAAATTTAGCAAACACCGATGCCTGCAGCAGCTTTTGCACCACACGATACACATCCAAATCGGATAGGCTGATCGAGGACCGAGATGAATGTATGGAGGGTGGTACCGACTGGAGAGTAGGAGATTTTAGTAGGAGAATGGTTCCAGGACTGAGGACCGGCTCTAAAAAGACAGGACGCTCGGCTCCGAAGGCTGTGGAGCCAACATTGACAGGTTCTTGGATTTTGTCACATCAAATGAAGAAGCCTTAGAAGACTTGGAAGACTTGGGTGACTGGCTAGATTTATCCTGGTCACTCAAAGCTTCTTGAAAAGAAGATTTTAGAAGTCCTATATCAATGAGTTTTCTTTTCCTTTTATGTAATTCTCTGCTAGAAAAAGAATGGCAAATGGAGCAGCTCTCTTGCAAATGCAAGGCTCCGAGACAATAAACACAATTTATGTGATTATCTGTCACTGACATCTTTTGTCCACACTTTGGACATTTTTTAAACCCAGACTTGGGATGTTTGTCCTTTTCTTGGTTAGCCATGTTAAATCCTAAAGTACCAAAAATATGTAACTGTACACCAACAAACTGTAGTATCAAAGAAGAATGCACACACACATGCACACACACACACACACACACACACACACACACACACACACACACACACACACACACACACACACACACAAACACACACACACAAATTTTAGCAATCTTAAACTACAGAAGTTAGCCCTTAAAAAAACAAATGGGCTGAATAAGTATAAATGTAGTTTAACTATAACTATCTAAATACACACACACACACACACACACACACACACACACACACACACACACACACACACACACACACACACACACACACACACACACAAATTTTAGCAATCTTAAACTACAGAAATTAGCCCTTAAAAAAACAAATGGGCTGAATAAGTATAAATGTAGTTTAACTATAACTATCTAAATACACACACACAAACACACACACACACACACAAAATGTCTAATGTTTATATAAGCTTATTAAACCCTACAAAGCTATATAACACTATACTAATATTTTTGTAAAGGCACACCAAAGAAGGGAAACGAATACTAAAGGCCTATATAAAAAAAAATGAAGGCCAAAGAGAGAAAGAGAACTATCAAATATTAAGCTATTAAATATCTAAGGTTATAACTATGATTATACCATGACCCCCCATTAATATTCCAAAACATGCACGCTGATTGGTCGCCTGGACTTTTTCCATTAGTATACGTCTTTTTTAAAACACTGTCTCGCTATGTTAAAGGAGTTTAACATAGCGAGAGAGGTTTAAAAAAAGCAATGGAGATCTCCGTTACTTTTTTGAAGCTGTCTCGCTAAAGCTGTCTCGCTATGTTAAACTCCTTTAACATAGCGAGACAGTGTGTAAAAAGTAACGGAGATCTTGCTTTCTCCATTGCTTTTTTTTAAACCTGTCTCGCTATGTTAAATGGGTTTAACATAGCGAGACAGCTTTAAAATAAGCAACGGAGATCTCCGTTGCTTATTTTAAAGCTGTCTCACTATGTTAAACCCATTTAACATAGCGAAGCAGTTTGTAAAAAGCAACGGAGATCTTGCTTTCTCCGTTGCTTTTTTGAAAACTGTCTCGCTACGTTAAATGGGTTTAACATAGCAAGTCAGCTTTAAAATAACCAACGAAGATTCTCCGTTGCTTTTTTTAAAGCTGTCTCGCTATGTTAAACCCATTTAACATAGCGAAACAGTAAAAAGCAACGGAGATCTTGCTTTCTCCGTTGCTTTTGCCCACAGCTCTGATGTACTGCGTAGGCATGCGCAGTACATCAGAACTGCTGCAGAATACCAGACAGCTGCGGAAGGGCAGCAAGGAGGCATTATACAATGCCATTATTTAAGAAAAGTAATTATTTTTTTTCTTAAATAATGTCATTGTATAATAGCAATAACCCACTTCGCCCTCGTGACCAAACCATGCCAACCGTGGGTAAATACAGCATTACCCACACCCAGGCGTGGGTTATTGCTATAATAACCAACACTATGAAAATGTAAGACAATTTTAGAAATTTTATAGAAAAAAGCTATGCTGGCCTGAGCTGTGCTAGGAAACCTCTGATCTATTTATTCATTTATTTATTTTCAGTTTGATTACCGGGGAAGTCCACTGGGCTCAGGGAGCCCATTTTCAGTGGAGGCCTGGGGAGAAAAGCTCCATAAAACAGAATACAGTTAAGAAAAACAGTAAACAACAAATGCATTTGCAATAAATGCAGTAAAAGAAATACAGTTGCAATAAAATCTGTTACAAGTATCATCAAACAATGAGATGTAAATTAATTTACATGAATGCAATGCCTTTGAAATCAAATAACTATATACAATATTTACATTTAGTAAAGCTATCATATGAGAGTTAGCTTTAGATAGCTAAGTGAGCCATAGGTGCTTGATATTTTCAAAGAAAGAAGATGTCACATAGGAGATAACTTTAGAAGGCTAAAGTGGACTCTAGGGAGTTTAGGCATCAAAAGGGAGAAACCTTGCTTTGCTTAATGGGATCTAAGTGGGGAAAATGCAGCTACATCTCCATTTTGAGGAGAGGTAGGAGTAAAGCTGTGGTTTGAAATTATCTAAGTTTGATGTTGCAGCAGCAAACTAAATCAGGCGTAACTCAAGGTGCATCATGGGATAGGGACTTGGCCATGAGCTGTCTGAAGACCTTGAGCTTTGTAGTAGGCTGACCCAGAGCCGAGGATCGGCTCTGAACCCATCTGTAAGAATGACCGGCGAGATAGAACAACTTCACATCAGGGCATTTTTTCCATGTAAAATCTTTTCATTCTCGACCTGACTATCCTTTCTATAGGTGATTTAAGCTATACTATCTAAAAAGGCTGTCAGTTCCCTACTAACATTCAGAGAATCCTTGTGGATGAGATAATTTGTACCATGAATAAAAACCGATCCGTACTTCCTTAGATTAAGGCATTCCAAAGCTGGTCTCACATCTTCTATTTTTGCACCTGGCAAGTATAACAGTATTCGGTTTTCATTATCGTCTCTATAAATATAAGTTTCAGTTCCTGTAATAATTGAATCTCCAATTACAAGAATATCTTTGCTGACCAACTCTGAAGAATCTTCAACTTCTAATACAACAATATCTGCTCTATCAATTGTTACAAAGGACAGATCTTCATCACCATTAGTCTTATTAATCCCACTGTTTTCATTGTGTATTAAATTCTCACCCAGCTGGCATTGTAAATCCATAGCTTGAGCCATGTAGTCAACATCTGTCTTTCTGTTCTTTTTTCTTACAGTAATGTTCTTCAATCCTTTCACATTCAATTTTGATTTCTTCCTTTTCACCTGCCCCTTGCATCTGTTTTCTACATTCTCTTTTGGAAAAATGATGCCTTTTTCTGTAGATAGAAATATATTATCATTACCTGTAACCTTTGTGTTACATAACAAAGCAGTGTCCTTTTTAGTATGTATTCTCTTTACTTTACAGACATTAA